>NW_017142786.1:283159-334535 GCF_001652005.2 Ceratina calcarata
TGCTTTTGTTCTTGCAAGCTTATTTATCATTTTGTCATCATAAAGGGAAAGCGTTTGTTTCTATGTTAGCAAAAGTCTGGAAAGCAAGTATTTAAAAATCAATTTGTGAATTTTTTATAATTGACAATTTTTCAAAATTTATATCCTACTGGGTTGAAATGTATTTTCATGTATTTTTCAATGTTTTTCAAGTTTGATGAGTTATACATTTGGTTTTTGCTCACAAACATTACCAGAACAAGTACATAAAAATCAATTTCAGGATTTTACCCCACTCATCCACTAAGGCGGTGAAAAAGTGTAACATCTGTACTTACAAAATCCTGAATATCCTTCCAAGTTCCATAATTTAGCGACTTGGCTTTTGTTCTTGAAATATTTCTATTCTACTTTTGAATTCTACATACGATAAGCAGATTGCGGATCATTATATAAAATATTCCATTAATCGTAGTAATTCAATGTAGAAATTGGAATCTAAATAGGAATTTCCTTTGTATTCTAAAAATCATAATGTGCATTACACTTTTGATGTTTGTGTGTCATTGGAAGGTGAATGAATTTTTTTTACATTTCTTGTACATTTTTTCTATAAATGTATAAAATCCGCAGCCTGACGATAATTAATGGCATGCTAGTTTATAATATTCATACGCAATTTTGAACTGCGTCTCTCGTTTGGAAAATCGAGCTTCTCAACGCCGATCGAACCGATCCATTGATGGAGGAGCGAAATCACGCGTGACGAGCGGTCGCCTACATTCGTTGTCCTGAGGGTGGAGATGGGAGCGCGGCACGCATAGCCTCTCTCCCTCTACATTTAGCATCCCTCCGACATTAACATATTCCGGCCGATTCGGGGGAACAAACATCGACGCAGCGGCGCCACTCGTTCACCCCTTGCTTCCGGCACATTTGTGTTTTGTTTCCAGCGAGCGCACCCCCGCGAAAACTCTCGTCGCTCGCGAACAGTTGGCCGCGTTTCTCGCGGAAAACCCGCCGGCGGAGGACTGAAGGGGGATGGGGCGGCGGCTCGCCTTTCGCCGTCGGGGGTTGATGTTTGTTGCCCGGGAGGGAAAATTGCCTAAGGAGATCGTCTGTTTTTCCAACGATTTGTCGTCGTTTCCGGGATCGGGGAGGGAGGGGGGGGGATTAATTTTTGGTGAACAGTTTTGCTGTTTGCAGTTCACTGTGCGTTACGTGATTGGGATTGGTCTTTGTTTTTTCAGAGGCCAAAGTAAATTTGCTTATACAGGGTGGTCCTTTTAAATAAAGTTACCTAAACATATTTCCAGCTTATTATTATTCAAAAAATAATTTTTACGTAATGTGGATGGTAAAAAATATACTCAGTCATGTATTACAACATGAACTTGATCTTCATAAAATTGATGTATATTTTTGTTAGAACTTGATTTGTGAGAGAATTTTTGATACGAAGATGAAACGAGATAATTGAGTGATTATTTAGTTAATGATAACCAGACTGCGAATTTTAATGCATTTATAAAATACATAAGTGTGCTGAATTTTGAATATTGCACTGAGTGTGCAAAAGGATAGGAAGTATTGGAAGCAAAGTAAATGCTTTGATATTTAATTAATAAAAACCACATCTAAATTTCGTTATTTAATTATCTCTTCTAAATATGTTGTTTTGCATAAAAATTCGCTATCTGGTAATAATTGTATAAATAATATAGATGATAGATTTGAAGCTTAATTATATCGCTTGAAAAATTTTAATATCAAGCAGCACTACTAATAGAATTCTAGAAAGTCATTGTATCTTTATAATATTAGGAAGCAAGTTAATAATAAATTGGTGAAGATTTACCATTACCCCCTGGTGATAACTTCGCCATTATCCTATATGTATGTACTAGTGTCTGACCTCTGCTTCAGGGAAGAGCTTCACTCTGACGATCATGCTGCAGACGTCACCACCTCAAATAGCCACCCTGTCGAAAGCAATCAAGGTTACCGTGGATGGACCCAGAGAGCCCAGGTCCAAAACAAGTGAGTGTTAGGATTTTACCTCCGGTTGATAACACCGTTATCAAAGGGATAGTTTTAAAATAAGTATGTTTCGATCTTTGAGAAAATCTTCCTATACTTGTCCACTTCTTATCAATCATGTCAATAAGTAACGAAGTAATATAAAAATTGAATAAATAGTGAATACCTTAACAATATGGTTGATACGTATTTGTGTGAGTGTTCTTTAACTACAAATCCAAAAACATGGAAATAGTCTATCCCAATTGAAAAAATTTTGGGAACGGAGACAAACTCACCAATTTATGTCGCGTTTCAGGACACCAGGCATTCCACCCGTTCCACTTCGGGCCCAGACCGTTCCCGTTCGGCCACCCTCAAGATCCCCTGGGATTCAAACTGTCCGGTAAGTCTATGCCTCAGCGACGGAAGTCCAGGTTTCTCAACCTGCGCGCACGGAAGCGACCGGGAGCGTCAATCCTCTCGTTTCGCAAGCACGTTTCCCCGTGCCAGTCTCTGGATAACTAAGTTTGCAACCTAGCATCCCCCGTATCGCCCTCCTTCTCTGTGGATGTCGCGAAGGCAAGCCCGCCGCTCCTTTCAAGCCGTCGCCTGGCTTCGCGGCTACGAAGGGTGTCAAAATTGAGCGTCGGTAGGCAACAGACTCAAAATTGAGTTTTGCCACCGGATGCTTAAGTGGAGCAGACTCTGATTAAGGTCTCGAAGGTCGGCTTTTCGTTGCCGAAACCTTGCGACGTGTGAGACTTCTGATCTGCGAAAAACACCCCCTTCCAGGGTGATTCGGATAACATTAGAAATTTAGTTTGTTGTGATCGTTCTGTATATTTTTTTTATAACAAATGGGATTCAATTTAGTGCATGAAAATTGCAAATGTATTTAGGAAACACTGAATTATTTATTTCGTATAAAAGCTTTAAATGAAAACGTTGTATTCGGACTTACAAAAGTTCGACATTCAGACGAATCCATTTTCGTCGTTATCGGAGTAGAAAAAAAGCAGACTTCCGGTTTCTGCGACGACACAATTCGACGGGTCTGCCAGTCGGCCGTCGCGGATTCCAATTCGAATTCGTTCGAAGCTCGAAAATTTTGATGGGACTAGCCCGGAGCAGCGAGGGTCGGCTACTGATACTGGTGCACCGACAGTGTATTGTTTCGGCATGATAAGCGGCTTAACGGAGCTTCTCTCCCCCCAGTTGCCTGCCCCCGGGGTTACCGTGGAGAGTCCTGTGCCGTCGATTTCTCGCCAAACTCGACGGCCGCCCTCTCTCGCACTCGGCACTATGCCCTTCTATACAACCCACCCTCTACCAACCTTCACCCACCGTCCCACTCCCGCGCGGTCTGCTCAATCAAGGACCCGCGACCCCGCCGCGCGCCCGTCCCACCTCTGCCCTCTTCTTTCCTTCAGGATTTCCCATTGTAATTTCAGCTAACGAGGACGGACGCAACAATTTCCCTCCCGGCGCCTCGGCTGTTGGCTGCATAAAATTGTTCCACGGTAATCGCGAGCGGAAGTGTCGCACGGCCCGTGTCGTAACGCGGCCGTACGGGGATCGAATCGAATTACCCCGATACCGAGGCGACGCGATAGAACTTAGTACGTCGGGTATTCTGCGGCTGACGAATAACTCCTGTGAGTTTGATATTCTTCTGCTCCCGCATTGTTCGTTTCACAGAATCTGCATATAATCGCGACTAATTCTCTCTTGCTTTAGAAAAAGTTCAGCATATTGTATTTACGATCTCCTGGAGATGTTCTTCTGCTGTGTGCAAGCCAGCATCCCTTCTCTACATTATTTGTGATTAGGAAAATTACTAAAGGGATGATCTCATATTTTTTAGAATAGAAAAACAAAAAATTCTGGCATGCATTTCAACCCCTTATCTTTAAAGCCAAGTCTCAGGAATCGTAAGGAAGTCTGGTTCTTAGCCATCCCATGTGGTCGTGTAACTGGGTCACTTTTTCCTTTGTAAAAACTATAGGAATTTACTGTTTCCTGAAAATTTTCTTCTATGGGAAGTGTCCAATTATTCCATTTTATACAATGTGTTAGTTTTTCTATAAATTTGTTGGTGATTATGAAAAATACTAAAGGGATGAGAATCATTCCATATCTCTTACAATTCTGGCATGTTTTAACCCTTCCATTAAGGGGAATCCTTAGGCACCGTAAGGAAGAATGTTCCTTAGCCATCCCCTTCCAGGATAAATTCAATTGAAGGAAATGCGTGGTCGCGTAACTGGGTCGCAGTCGCGACCGACATCACCACCCCCGGTATATCGATCGGTTTTGTTCCCGGTGTCCACCACTTTTTCAACCCTTTCGCTAGTAGTTCAACGCCCGTGGCACAGGTTGCGCCTCCGTCCAGTTAGCCGGCGACTACGGTCACTCGGCCAGTTTCACCCCCCGAAAACCGAAGGGTGGCTATCGCCGCTCGGATAAAGACGCGTTTCAAGAGCTGGTTTATTAGATATCCGCGTCGGGGGGTTGATAAGAAGGGAGGGGTGGAAATGGCAGGAGGCGGCCGGCTACCCGAACAGGGGTTGTTAAGGTGCCCATTGAGGTGTAACTAGGGGGATGTTATTAAATTTCGTTCAGACCTAGCTCGAGGGGAGGCTTGAATTTTATGCTGTCTCCCTGGAGGACCTATGAAGCCCAACACAGAGGTTATCTTTGTTCTCCTTAGATCCTGACTCCCGACGGTATTGTCTGGTTCGTCAGATGGTGACGTCGTTGATTGTGCTTTTCTTATTTTTTTATCTCTCCTTCGAAACTTAAAATTTGGGCAAAAACACACACAGCCATTCAAGTGGTTCTAGTTAACAGTGCTACATTTTTTTATTATAATATATCAAACGAATAATTGAAAAGTGTGAAGCACAAAGGGAAATGAATCGGTCTTCTTTAAAGAAAACCGGCGAGAATCAAGTGTAAAACGATCCGAGGCGACAGTTTTAGACTGAACGCTCCTAACAATCTCCCCCAAATGAGGTAAAGGCCACCTTATTGAAACAGGGGTTGCGATTTTTCCGGTGCCACCCCGACTCCTGGTAGGCGGTTAATTGACACTAGAGGGTAGAAGGTGGCGGAACACGACCGAACGAGGCGGAGAGAGGGGCTCGGGTCAGGAATCGAGCTGCGCGAGCTGTTCTTGTTAACTCGAATCCTGGCCGCTTTCGCGATTTTTCATCCCCTTAGCTAGACTGACAAAGGCGCCCTCCCGGGAGCCACGTGATCAGCCTGTTTCCCGTTGTTTCGTTGCGTTACGGCAATCTCAGCGAGGATCTACTCGCGCGCTGACGCTTACTGAATGCATTAATCCTCTGCTTCCTCCGGTCCTGTCACTCTTTCGGTGCGAAATTCAATCACGGGAATGTCTGATTCGAAAGAGGGGACATTACCGTTCAAGTCAAGGATTTGAAAAATTCTAACAAAACGTCTGATACAGGAATTTTAATTAATCTTCTTGTCAATTTCATTTTCTGATGTATTCTCTGTTCATTAATTAATTAGATTCGTGTTGTACTACTGTACAAGGAATCAGTGGTGGATAGAAAGGGGTGTCGACTTTCAGAAGAGTCGAATCCTCAAAAGATTCCTTCACGTTCACCTAGAGAGAGAGAAAGCGTAACCCTTGACGAATGCGGTACCGGATCCTTGAAGGTTCCCTTTTTAAGGGTTGCCGGTGTCCACCCCAAGCGTCAAATCACGGCGGATCCTTTAAATTCGCGTCACATTTCACCCTCCCTTGCGCGTCTTCCAAGGGTGTCCCAGGAGCGGGTGTTCCGTCTTTTAATCAGCCCCGGTGACCAGGAGCTTTCGGTCGAGGCGACGGTAACTAATGATACCCTCGCTCGTTCCTCTCCCGCCTCGTCTTCTCCTTTTGTGTCACCGACGTGGAAGACGGTAGTTCTGCTCCGCAAAGTTATCTCCGCTCCCGTTGATCCCCTTCGCACGAATATTTGTACCGTTTGGTCATTTCTTATCGTATAGACACTTGAAGCCTTTGAACAATTCTCTTCAAAGCGAATCCTCTACAAGAATTTTTTCTTTTTTACACAATTGTGTTACAAAATCGGGAAAATTGAACGGATAATGAACCTCTTTTCTCGGTCGATTTAGAAGAATTGGTCGCTCAAGGAGATCGAGCGCCGAGTTCGGAGACCGAGATCGTGGAATTCGTCAATTTCCATTGCCCCGTACTCAGTCACGCCATCCGGGGAGGAGCGAAGGAAAAAGGAAGTAGTAACGGAAGCCGAAGTGTCGCGAGTTTCCGCGCGCGACGTGACTCGAAAGGCGAGAGCGGATACAATGAGCGTTTCGAAAAGTTCGTCGTTTTTATCCGCGCGTCCGTAACTTCAAAGAGGATGCAAGCGTAAATAAGAGAAGGAGACGCGCGGCGGGGATACGCGGGAGAGGGTTTCCGCGTGATAGAACGAGAGAGACAGTAATTTTCTCTCGTCCTTTCTCGAAATATCTCCTCGTGGAGCTTAGATCGGTGCCAGGGACCTTTCCAGGGTGGCATTTTAGGGGTTGCTGCGACGCGATAATGAGAACGGGCGCAAAGGGTGGGTGTGCAAAGACATCCGACCGTCGGTAGCTGGGACGTGGGAAACCGGGGTCGAGGGGGGAGGAACCGAGGAGGTAGTACGGTGGGTGGTTGGTTGGTCGGATGGCTGGGAAACGTCGGCGAAGGCGGAAGAGAGACGCGGAAGCTCGGAGGTGGTTGAAGGGAAGAAGAAGCTGAAAAGAGAACGGAGAGAGAGAAAGGTGGCGCTCGTAGTGCTCCACAAGGGTTAACGCCTTAACAGTAAGAAGGGCGTTTTAACTCCTGTTTTGCATAGATTTGAATAGATAAGGAGGACAGGAAAATACGTGAATTAATTTATTATGTATCTCTGGGCTAGCTAGGCGCCTGCAACGCGAAGGGGTCTTAACCGGGGCTACGAGAACGGAACCGGGCTTTACTCTTTACTTTCGTGCCTTAGCCCCCGTCATCACCTTTTAGCCGAACGTCTTTAAACGACCCTTAAGTTTCCCGACGGCGTACTCTTTCCTCCTCTCTCCCTGTCCCTCCCGCCTTCGCTTCTACTATTTCTTCGCAATGTGACGAGCGTAACTCGCGGCTTAGATTCCATTCTTAGTCAAATCGGTGTTAGGAGAGAAAGGAGACTTAACGGTTGATCCGTGATAATTATTTTATGAATATTCTAAATCTACGAGTAAATACCTACACTGTATAGATCAATTCTAATTAGTTCAGAAAATCTTCCGAGGTGAGCGTACCTAACATTTTTAATGCTCGCCTGACTTAATACTGACTTATACTACTACTACCATTTTATCTATTAAACGAATTTCTACCGGGATTGTCATACTTGTACCGGGAAAGTTCTTTCTTGAAATGATTCGACGGTGCATTGGCCTCAATCAATAACCAATTGGGAACTCAGGGGGAAGTTTCGAGTGTCGAAAAGTAACTCGAACACGCGACCGGTGCTCCAAGGGTGGCTAAAACAGCGGGAGCACATTTTGAACAGGCTGCTCGATAATACATCATCCCTTAAAGCTCCCGCGCGCCCATGCAAGGTACACATAAAGGCAACTAACCCTACGGCCGTAACGTTTAAGCTTAACATTTCTCACCCCTTAAAGGGTAGCGGCTCCTTGAAACCCTTTCAGCCCGCTCGGTCTCTTTCCCCCCGACTACTTTCCGGGCGATCTCTCGCCCTCGCTTCTCCCCTCATTAGTCTTCATTTGTTTTCGGAATTATCGCCCGCCACCCCCGTCCCACCCCCGTCCGCGGCACGCGAGGCCGTCTCGCTTCCTCTTTCTCGGAACCGTAAAGAGAGGGTGCCACGCAGCCGTTTTCGAGGTTTATTAAATTGAAAGTATGTTACGAGCCGCTTGAAATAGATACGAGCCCCTGTCAAATGCCGAAACTCCGTTGACGCTCTTCCCTAGTACTCGGATTAGCTCAACTGCAATGGAACAAAGTTAAGCTTTGGGAAAAGCTCCTCTACGATTTTTTCCATTAGACGCACAAAGAGCTGGTTTTCATTCGACATATTTTAGCTCTTTTTAAAATTGTATTATAACTTCGATAGTCCCTGTGATAAATTATAATGTACGCATGGAAATATCGTATTAAAAATTCTAATTATTCTACGATGTATTTCATAAAACAAATATGTGCTAGTAAATTAGTATGAAATACATACTTATTTTAGGAAATATTTCGCAGGTCAATTAGAACTGTGATGTATTTCATAAACTCTTTTAGAGATAGATGGAATATTTTTTGTTAAAGTAAATGGAATCTTGTATCGAGAATAGGTCGACGAAGGATTTTCCGTGAGTCGTCACTTACGGTGCATCAGGTACAGGGAAACCTTTGGCCTCCTTAAGCTAGCTCACGGCATAGCTTTCGCGCGCCTCTTATCGTTTTCTTAATCCCCTCATAAAGTAGCTGCAGCTACAAACCCTTCCTCTCATCCCCTTCCCTCTTGTTTTCTTTCTCTCTTCATCATCGTCCGCTTCCCTCTCTCTCTTTCTCTATCTCCCTCTCTTACTCTCTCTCCCTCGCTCAGCGAGCTTCCAGTCGGGTTGCTCGCTGTTCCACGACGATGTGGTAGAACGCGAGATAGTGGTGTCCTTTCTGGCAAGCGCGGCTTAAAGAGAGCTTAAAAATCACCCCTTCAACCCCTACCGAGCTTTTTCCATCCCCGTCGGGTACCTGCTCCGGTTGGAAGGGATGGAAAATGGTCCAATGGCGACAGCCGCGAGTACGCGAGACCACGCCCGCCTCCCAGTGACCAAACCACCCTCCCTACCACCCCGACGGGACGCTTCCCCTACGTCGTGTCGCCCCTCCGTCGCGACCCCTTCCCGCCAGGAACACACCGGTGGCTTCGGAGCTTTCACGGAATTTTTAAACTGCCCGGCACAGATGACGGTATAATCTGCTATTGATCAAGGTGTTTCGAAAAACCGATACCATACCGATGACTACCGGGCTTCACTTTTACTCCCTCCTGTGCTTCTCCACTCTCACCGAGTCTCCTCTCCACCGTGTAACTATGCGCCGCGGTTTTCTAACTTCTTCGCTCTATCTCGTTTCAATTAAAGACTCCTTTTCCTTGGGGAGTCTTATTTTTTTCTTGAAGATGTTATTCCATCGGTACTCCTTAATTAAAAGTATTTTATGGAGTTTCTTTTTGGTAATAGTTACTTCTTTTTTTTTGATAACCCTTGATGGAGGCTTTATTTAATTAAAAGAGAAGTTGAACCGCGAGGAGGATGAGATTAATTCTTACAACGTCGACGGTTTAATTGGATTTTTGCGATTTTTCCTATGGTCTTTTCTTTGGCACCGCGGTATTGGTTACGATTGAAAAAAAAGGGTGATCGATCGTTTCCATGTTCTCTGTTGGATAAATTTAACTGTCCATCCACGTCAAACGCTCGGTACGTCAAAGGGATCTCGTTTCTACTGCTCTATCTGTCATCCGGTGATCGCTTATCCGTCTGACATTATATAACGTTACCAGATCTCCTTCAGAGAATTTTATTTTTACATTGTTATTTATAGCAGGAATATTTCCATCCTAGATTTATCTCCATCAAAGTCCACTTGCTTTGAAACAAAAGTCACTTCTCTTTAAATAAACTGTACGTACAATAATCAATTCTGTACAGGGGAAGGGAGATCAGTAACTCTTTGCACTTGAATATTCTCGTCATTTTGGGAGCTATGAAGAAACTTTATGGACCAAGGTTGCTCTGTTTAAAACAGGCTATAATGTTTTGATAAAAGTATTTTTGTAGATGATCGGGTTACAGAGTTTTCATAGTCACCTTCAATCTTGTAAAGAGAATTATATATTATCTTCTAGTTGATGCAGCTTAATATCCTCTGTACGAAATTATGATGTACATCATATAGAAATATGTATGTCGGAAATTTATTAGTTTAGGAGGATTGAGAGAGTGAAGAATTAGATAAAGTACAAATATCTCATACATGAATAGACTAAGGCTTTTTTTTATAGAGAATGTTAATATATCAACTAGTGCATAAAAAAAGTATTGTGTGTGTTATATAAAAAAGTATAGTTTAGGGAGTATTTAAAATTGAGTTTCGCCTGACATCAACTTCCATTGAAGTTGCATCAAGTGCATAGAAACATAATAATTCCACTTAAAAAAGTGGAGATGACTATGTGAATTTTGTTAATATCGACCAATTTTCCACTTTTCCGAATGATGCAAATGGGTTAATAAACTTTTCTCACATCTCCTAAAATGAAATATTCATAGTCCACTCTGTATAAAATATTCTAATTACTTTCTATTATAAATCAGTTTCTTTTAAAATAAGGAAGTAATGATTTTAGGATTACTTCAATTCCTTCATAAAATGAGAAGTTTATTCTCGAAATATTTGTATGGATTGGAAGTATTAAAAGTTACTGTTCCATCCTCTATAAATTACGTTACTTAATCTCTATTATAAATCAGTCTCCTTTAAGATAAGGAAGTAAAGATCTTAGGACTACGTTTTAGATAACGATTTGTTCACAGAATGTGAAGTTTATTCTCGAAATATCTGTATCGATTAGAAGACGTTGGTCGTAGAGCCAGACAGTGTGACAGGCATAATTTCGGATCTTTTTGGATTGCACAGGACTGCAGCACCTGGGTCTGGAGCAAGGAGCCGGTCAAGGGTGGGGTGGATTACCCCGGGGTTCTCTTCCGCCGCACTGTCTTCCGCCCCCGCCCGGTCACCATTCGCATACACATCCTCCGGCGGCCGGTGCGTCGGCCTTCAATCCCTTCCACCACGGCATCGAGCAGAGATCGCCCAGGCTGCCTGGACCTAATTCCGGTAAGTCGCGTCAAACTTTCAACCTATGTTCCATCCTCAAGGATTTTACCTAAAGTCTCACTGTAGCTTGTCAATGAAAAATGAATCAAATGCGAAATAAAACAGTTCAGTGCTCCAAGTAAATGTTTTCTCTTATCATTTAAACGTTGGAATCTACTTCTAACTTCTGACATTATAAATATTTTCACACGTGGGATTTATTTAGTCTGCTAATTTATCGATTTCCGTTTTAAAGATTCATCGAGGAATGACTTGGGTCCGATCAGCGTGTCTGTTAGGGAGGTGACCCCGGCTACGTCGCCAGGCAATCCAGGTCCTGGTTTGCTCACCACGGCCACTGTCGCGGCACCCACGCCTCCAGCGGAACCCACCACCACCACCACCACCCCCAGTCCTTCTGGACACCATTCACATTTCCAAGGTATCGTCTTCATTAAATGAGAAATAGTAACACAATGAGTTATTAATTTTAGTTCCATCATTATTTAAATATTTTATGTGTCATTCGTTTTATTCAATTGTTTGTTATTAAAATTTTGAAAGGACGCAGAATCGAATGGCGTAGACCCACATTTTGCACTATTTTTGCCTGGTTATCGATAAACCAGAGTAAAAAGTGTTACAAATTTACATAAGAATATTAGAAACGTTACGTGACTATCCTTTGTATTTCTTATTCCAGTTAAATTCTTATTTTATGAGTTATAAATTTTGTTTACTAAATCTATTTCTCATCTTGTAAAATGTATCCATTCGAAAAGAATCGTGGCATTGATTCAGTCAATGGTTCTAACAACAGGTCTCCACCTTCTCGGCGCAACGGGGTCAATTTTCGGGTCGATATTCGCCCCGTTACTCCCGCAATCTTCCTGGCTGTACAATCCGCTCTATCACACGCAGCAGTACGTCTTAGAACCAGAATGGCACGCTCTGGCGTTGAGGATGGCTCAGCAGCGATTGCAGAGGCCCGATCAAGCCCGGGTGGAGGAGATGCGGAAACTGCGCGACAACAGCAGCAGCCCGGAGTCCGCGTTGAAAGAGGAGAAACGGCGGGACGAGGATCAGGGCGTTTTACGCCGGAGCTTGGACAGCCCCGACGGCAGCATAGAAGTCGACGACAGGAACGAGAACGATTTGAACCGAGACGAGTCGATCCAAGAGCAGGACTCGCCGAGGATCTCGTCCGTCAGGAGTGACATGGAGGACACGAACGCGAGTTTCCAAGACGCTTCGGTCCACCTGCGACCCAGCGTGGATAACTCGAACGATCAGGACGGTAGCGAGGGACACATCTCGCGGCGGGATTTGAAAATCCGTTTAGAGGGCACCGTGGACCTCAGCACGAAAAAGGGACAGGACAAGGAGAACGTCGGTCAGGATTTAACCACCAGGAAGAAGGAGGACGACACGGACGTAGAAAAGGACGCCGTGCGAGGGAGAAGGGAGAGGAGCCCCAAGCCCAGACAAGTCTGGAGACCGTACTGAACGATCCTCGACGAGGATGAATATTCGAAAACGATTTCCTAACCCAGAACCCCGTTTCGAAGTCCTGTTGTAAATTCCCGGAGAGGCCGGCGTCCCCTTATCGGCGGATCGGTTTAGGGTTTCGATCGTTAGACCGTTCCGTGGTAATATCGCTCGTACGCGAGTCCGAGAGTCTCCCGAAGGAGGATCGGAGGCCCCGGGGACTATCATGGACTCGAGGACTAACCAGGGTTTACGTTCGTATTTCCATGTACATAAATATGTAAACGGCGTCCAATTATTATTTAGGCGAAAACGTCTCGCGTGCACGTTACCCCACCGTCGTCTCGAGTGAGGATAATTCGCGAGACTCTCCTCGAACGATTCCCGCCAGGCAACGTCGCTAACGATGATCAGCCTCGACTTTAAATTATCGACCCGCGGCGGGACTCGTTCGAAAGTTCCTCGTCGAGGAAACTCACGACGTTGTAAATATCGCTGATTTAAGAACGTTACCAGTCCGGGCCGAGTCACGTCTCTGCAAGCTAGTTCTTTCCTTTTTACGAACATTAATCGGCCGTTAGCAGATGAACGTGACTGAATGTTAAGTGTGAGACGTTCCGAGTGTGAGAGAGAGCCAGTGTGTCCTGCGTTAACGTGACCGGCGCCGTGAACGAGGTTCTTTCACTGTTTAAGTACGTCATCAAATAAAGTAATATCATCCGTTCCATGAATGACCACCTTCTTAAGCAGACGACGTCTCCAGCCTGTACTCATCGAACAGTAAGTACCTACTGTATTTATCTCGATTTTTAATACTAGAACTATCAGTCAAGGTGACTGTTTTGAGTTGGGGAATGCATATATTAAAAAGTTTTAGTATTAAAAGATTGATTCGCATAATTCAATTTTTAATTAATGGCAGTCTAATTTCGTACGGAAGAACAGCATAGATTTCTATAGTATTAGCTTCAATGCCTTGAAGAACAGAGTTGATCGCATCATGTACGAGCCAGTGTGTCCCCATGGGTAATTTTTGTTACGATTCAGAAATCCGTAATGCATTGTCCACTCGCGGGATCGTTCGATGGACTAGGAAAATTTTGCAAACACCCATCACGTATCACGGATCGATATCCTTCGGCCCGTGAGGAAGGGTGAGAATCGGTCGATTCGCCAATACAGGGAGCGGACCGTGGGGAGACGGGATGATGGGTGGTAAAATCGGCGAAGTCGCGGACGCGCGCCAACTAACCCAACCTAATCCGGAGCGGACGAGATATGCAGCAGATTCAATAATTCGCCGCGATTGCAATCGAGCGGGATGCACCGCACGCAAAAACGGCCAGGCCCGATATCCGCTCGGTGAAAAGGTCCGCGTGATTGATGGGGGCACACAAAGCATCTCGCCCGTCCTCCCTTCGCGGCGTCCTTTCTCTCACGCGCACGCTGCGGCCGTATGCATGCACGCCCTTGCGCCCGTGCACACACACCCTTCGTTTTTGTTGTCGTGTACGCGGCTGGGAATCGAGATAAAAAGACCGCAAAACAATTTTCAACATTATTTTCCGGCCGCCGCGCTCGCGCGATCAAATGAGCAATAATGCCTGGCGCGCGCAGCACGCGTCTCCATGAATCTTTCAAACGACGCGTTCAACCGTGGTTTCTGCACGCGCGATGAAAACATGCACTGCGGATATTGCTAATTACGACTCGGCTAAACGATCTCGTCGTCGGTGTGGGAAAAATTCCGCTTCGAGAATAATTGATCCCTTTCTGGGTGAACGAGGTATCGTGATATGTTTTAGTTCATTGCATCACCGATCTTGTACTCGTTTATAAATTTATTTAACGGAATAGAAAATTGTGTAGAGATACGTTATTATGTTTCATACTTAACGTCTCATTAAAGAAGCTCGTGATCAAATTAGTACCAACGAAAACATAATATTTAACATTGAAATAACTTACTTGGCGAGGCGGCCGCAGAAAGTCGGAGTCCCGGAAAAAAGATCGGCGATAAAAGCGGCCAGCGCTTTTTCTTTTTTTCCGGCCTCCGTTTCCACGTGGAAAAGCCCGGCGTACACGTCCATGCTGGTCGGGTTATCGCAACAAACTACCCCAATGACGACACGATTAAAATTTCACGGGGGTTGCGTGGCCGGCCCGGCCACGGGCGTTCTCTCTCTCTCGGAACAAACCGTCCCTCTGTACTCTGATCCCTCTCCCTCTCCGCGGAGAGCGGCGGCGTCCATCGAGCCGAGCCAGGCAACAGCAGCGGACCACCTTTCGACCTGCTCCCCTCGCTCTCTCCCACGGTGCCCACCCCTTCCCCCCTTCCTCGGTGGGTGATTGGTACGCGACCGCAGCCACCCCCGCTTTTTAATACACCCGCACCTGCATACTCTACACCCGCAACCGGTGAGCTGCTACCGTATATACGAGAGGGTGCATCCAACCGCCCCCTCGAAGCGCGTTCTACTACCGCCCCGGACTCCATCCCGCTTCCCCTGACTCTCTTCAACGTCGTTCGTCACGATGCTCGGCGCCCCATCTCTCTTTCCCTCTTACGCACCGTTTCAACTCGGCGGCGTGTTTGCGTGTCGCGCGCTCTCGTTCCGCGTCAACGTCAACGGTGCAAGCCGAGTGATTCATCGATCGAACCGCGTATTCGTGTCCCCGGCTCGGTCCGCGTTCATCCCCCTGAAATAGCGACAAAGACCAGGCCTGGTCTGCTGAACCGGGACTAAACTGAAACCGGACCGGACGGCCCTCTCTTTTGGACGATGGTGTGTACGCGCCGGCCTGTACATACGAGGCCGTGTCCGAAAACCGCCGTCAACGGCGTTGGGCACAGAAGCCAGAGGGAAATGCATTTTCCCGGAACGATGATTGTTCTTTCAATACGGCCTATCCTGGTTTCGATCTCAATCGACAACTACTATGCGTGCTTTTTTTCAATCCCGTGGCCTTAAGATCCCAGCTGTGGTCGTTAACACTTTTACGCGGTAAAAAGTCACAGGAAAGCAAGTTTTGACATTTTAAGATAGATGGAGGAATTGTTAAATGTAATTAGACTGCGGATTTTATGCATTTATGAGAAAATTGAGTATATAAAAAATATATAGAATATCAGACGAATATGAAAGTGGTACTATATATAATTTATTTTGCATAAAAACTCGCAGTGAAAGAATTTTAGTGAACCCTGTAAATTAAGATGCCAAAGTTGTGATCATCAACACTTTTGCAAATTAAAAAGTGACAATTGCAATTTAAAGATAGAAGAAGAAATTAATAAATATAATTAAATTATTTGTCTATGCTTTCTAACGTATATGCGCGTTCGACTCGGGGAAGTGACTAAATTGAAGAAAAAGCGAGTCGAGCGTCTCACCCCGTTTCCACGGGAAACGGGAGCATCCGGGGCGGGGGATGCAAGGCGTTGAAGTCCGGAAGAAAATAACTCCGGCGTGAATAAATGATAGGAGCCGAAAAAAGTTGGCCGTCGCCCGTACATCCCCGGCTAGTTGCTCGCGAGGAGGAACCGTCCTTTTAATTCTTTTTGTCCTAGCGACCCGCGCTCCTCCTACCTTCGCCTTGGCGTCAGAAGGGTGCATGTTCTTTTTATCATTATGTTTTTCCCCCCCCCTGATGCCCCCGTGTCCGTCCGTAGTGTCAGCCGCTCTTCGCTGCCCGAGCACTTTAGATAATAAGGCCAGGACGCCTCGGTACGGCGAGAGGACGAAAGGGTAAATTGGGTATTCGTCCGAGGAATTATCTCTCTAATTTCTTTAACGCGGCCTCTCACCTTCCTCTTATATACCGCGTATAATTTCCATCGTCGCGGATCGGTGCCTCCGACCCGGTCGCCGCCACCTCCGCGGATGCGCTTCTCCTCAGGATGAAAGGGTTAGGTTCATCTGCCTGATGGAAAAGATCAGAAGAAGTCGAGAGCGTTAAATAATTTCCGGTATCCACCCCCGCCCCCGCTCTCTCCCTCCTAGCTGACCCTTCCTGTTCTCTTCTCGCCACTTTGATCAGGTGCACCAGTCTTGTGAAACATCACTTCAATCTGGTGTCTTAATCCTTGGAAAAAGGATTGCGAATAACAGTAACTACTGAGTACTAGAAAATTACAATTTGTTTCTTTCTACAATTCAATACATCGTTCTGTATTTTCAAGTAAATACACGTTCGACAAAATGTCCAATATTTATTAAATACTTGAATTGTGTAGCTCATTAAAGTTTCACAATCTTTGCAGCGAACTTTCTCCCGTAGGATAAATGATAGGATCTTCAGGTCGCGGAAGCGTGAAGCGTTGGTTCGATGCTAATAATAATAAACGATCGCCGATATAACGGGGGCCAGCGTCGGAGGTGTGTAATTCGTACAAATGATGGTTCACGGGCGATCAGGGGTGTTAGTGGCAGGGGGACGGCGTTCTCGTATACATCGTAATGGCCCTGAAATTAGATCCCACCCTTGGCTACGGTCCCGAAGTTCGACAAATTCGGTTAGGTCGATGAAAAATGAATCGCTGTTACCCGTCGGCGTTCGCCTCCATCGTCGCTGGACCCGTTTTGCATCCTTCGATTTTTATCGGCCGACACGCTTTAATTTATCGACGTATAATTTATCGGGCACGTGGCTCGAGCGGGAGGAGGACAGAGAGGAGCCGCGCGCGCTTTTACCATCGGGAATGTTAAAACTCCGCGGTCAATTCGCTTCCGATGCTTTTTCGATAGGTTCGCTGTTAATTAACCCCGCGTCTCGTCACGTTCCCGTGTTTACGAAAAGAAATTTGTGGCACGATCGTCAATTAAATCTGGACCAATTACCCACTTAATGATTATTTCACATTTACAGATACGAAGTATCTGCCTGCTTTTCGTTTGGTCTCAATTCTGTTTGACTTGGCAATAATTTAAATACTTTGAGTCATTTATTTATTTCACGGGTTGAAAATGAGAGAAGAAACGAACAGATGTATATAGATGTATCTACGTGATGTTGTTAGGTAGATAAAAAATTAGAATCACAATAGACATAGAAGACAAATGACATGTCAATATAAGACGTGATGGAAAATATGTGCGTAGCTTGCGTTTAATTGCGAGGGTTTAATTTCCATTCATGTGCAGTTTCATTATGTCAGTGAATCATTTTCATAAACATAAAAAAATAGATCGTGTATCCAATGTATTTTTTTGGACCCCGTAAAAATGAGAACATACTTTGGAGGAATTTCTATCTCCTTGATTTGAAGTCTCCCATTTGACCACTTGGTCTATTCCGACATGTTTATAATTATTTAATTATCTTTATTTCTGACGCAAAACATTTACCACAACTACTCACGAAATTTCAATCAGTTACATTTTTCAAAATTCTGTAAGGGAAAAGTTGGAACTCCAGAGTTTTACAGGTTGTTCGTAGCACTGACGTTCTTCAGGGATTAGTCTGTATGTATGAATAACTATAAGAGAGTAGGTTTGTTTCACGCATAGCCTCAAGCGTTCGTTATATTATGTTTGTCGCTGGTGTTTACAGCTGCTCGTAGCCCGGATGGATGACAGTCTCGGATGAGGGGTGGGCTCAACGATAAGACAGACGTGCACGTATTTGCACTCAGCCTGTGCGTTCGGCCGTGAATAAAATCTTTGAAATCAAATTCTTTTAAAACAATTCCATTCTCGAGATATACAAAGTGAAACGTGAAAATATTAAGACTCTGTACATCATAATGCTAATTTTGTACATTAATATATTAGGTAGTTAATATTTTTATTATAGTCTTATCAGCCTTATTTTCGCATTTTGAACAGGACTTGGCTTAGATTTTGAAAAACTTAGTGACCCTCCAGGGAGTGATTTCAGTCATTATTTCTGATTAGCTGCGAAAAAATGCGGGTACATCAGAAATAGAGGTAAAGCGAAGTGTAAATATATTGCTGTTTGACATCAGGATTCAATCATTATACAAAACTCAAAGAATAAATGTTTATAAAAAATAATGTACCATTATTTTATTATTGTTGACGTTTTCAGTCCTAAAAGGACGTTTGAAATGTTAATTTTTATTTCACTGACGTATTGACAATGAACATAGTTTATATTCACCTATTTTGACATTTCGCATTTTTAATATGCAACTTCCGGTTTAGGCACATTTTTGTGTAAGTGTCCACGTGGTCCAGTCTGTCCACGTCCTCCCTTGAGAGTAACTAAACTCAGCCACTTTACAATAAACTTAAAATTAACTAACATAACTAAACATAAAATGTGAATAGAAAATAATACTATTTGTCATTTTCTTTATTTCATTTTGATTACATTCACTTTTTTTAAGTACTCTATCCTCTCTATGCCACCACTTGTCTCATCGGATGTTTCCTACATTAAGGATGTATTGGCTATACAGTAAATCCCAAAAGTTTATGTACCTTAGAAAAACGCATTTCCTATAATTAAAAAGAAATCAGACGTCGGAAGAATAATGCTAATAATAAATAGCTACGTGCTAAAAAGTATAGAAGGAAATATCCAATTATNCTATAATTTTATCTTTTTAATGTAAAACTCTGTTTTATGAAAACAGTGAAGGCGTTTCATTTTTCCGTTTACGCAGTGAAGACGTTAGGGAAAACCGATCAGAGACGTTTGGTTGATCGTTGACGGTAAGGGTGAACGTAGACACCGTTCACGCAACGGGTATCTCCCTTTCTTTCAATACCTTAATGTCAATGCGAACGTTACGAGCCTTTGTCTCTCCGAATACTGTCTCCCCCCCGTCCGTCCGGGGCAAAGGGGTTTTCACCAGCGCACCGCTTGAATCCTACTCGAGGATGAAGCTTTATTTAGCAGATGATATTTACGACTTCCAATCCCGACGCGACCCTCCCAACTTTTATATTGTCTTTGGTAAAAGTTCGACGCTGGTTGCCTCGCCGTTTTGTCCCCCAACCTCCGTTTCCTTCTTTCCTTCATCGATTCGTCTCCAGGCTTCGATTTCGTTCGAACGATATGCTGCTTGACAAGCGGCGAACTCAATCCGTAAAATGACAATATTTGTAATTTAACAAAAAGTACGATACTGTTTTGGTTTTGAACCTATCATGCACCGGTCGAATAATTGTTTCAAAATTTTCCATAAAAAATAAGAAGAAAACGAACATTATTGAAGTCATAATTATTATTTAAGCTGCTGTCGAACTGAAGCAAGAGTGTCAACACTAAATTGCACTAAATTGATAAAAATAGAGTTAAAGAAAGAATCAGTACTAAGGCAGATATTATACCTTGAATACAATTAAACAACATTCCTCGCTTTACAAAAATTCCTGACAACATTTCCGGCAACCAGGTTAAAAGTCGAAGGTTACATTGTTGCAGGACTATGAAGGCTAAAGGTGGCGAGATGAAAGAGCGGGCGCTCCGGCCCTTTCCGGTGGCATTCAAATGCGGCCTCTCTAACCATGCAACCCCCATATATCCCGCATCCTTTCCAAGAGCGCGCACCCCAAGCGCCGAAAACCGGTTTCTGAGCGACGTAGCCGTGGTAGCCCGTCTCTTCGTGCCGGTCCTGCCAAACAAATGACGCTTGAAACAAACGAAAGACGGCGACGGCGTTTGTCTTTTGTCCGTGCTGGCACGCACGGAATCCACCCTCCCTGTGCACGGGGACAGGGGCGCGGGATAAAAAAATATCGCCGCCGCGCCGGATTTTTGTCTCGGTTAGCCAAACGATTCTGCTTAATGGCTTGCGTAAAGCTTTCCAAGAGGGAGGCGATGATGGGATGCTTCCGTGTCGCTATATCCGTATGGGGTAGTTTTTTTTGCTTTGACCAAAGATTTCTTAAAAACTTGCGGTTTCTCCAAAATAAAAGTAATTTTTATATATGAAACTGTAATGGGAGTGCAGAGATTTTTATGAAAAGAGAAAATATCTGCAGAAATAACGAAGAAGGTTTTATAAAAAATCGTTCGGAGCTTTTGCAAGATGGTAGGATATAAAAAAAGAGGAACGGCGAAGTAAAAGAGCAATCGAAGTCAAGAGAGAGAGAGAGAGAGATGAGGGGGGAGAGGGGGTTGGTTTCTTTCATCAGAAAATAATTAAGGTTTTCTATGGAGATGATGGATTCGGCGGGCCTGCCGTTCGCTCAGTCAACGTCAGAGGTTGACAATGGGTTCAATGGATGGAGCGCTCCTTTATTTAAAGTAGCTTTGTGTCCTCGGCGAACCTCTTCTTCCCCCTCGGCGTCCAGTCTTCGCCCCCGTCGCAGTCGAATCTGGATCGTCCATTCTGCCTGTCCCTGTTCAACCCTCGGGAAGAATCGAATTTCTTTAACGGGAGGTTAATGAAAAAACGGTGATGCGGCAGGGATGAATACGTTGAAAAATCTTCTCCCTGTTGATCCTGATCCGCTGCAGATATCTTACATTCACTCTTCAAGTTCTCCTATCTTTTACTGTAATTACGACCATCGTAGATTTACAATTTCATCTTTGCAACGCAGTAATTTCTACATTATTTTTTCCATCAGTTTCAAATGGAATTTCTATTTCTGTTTATTAAAAATATTAAACAATGTTATCCATGCTTATGGTAATTGTCTAAAGATCAAGAAAAGAGTTCACCAGCTCCGGAGTTCTTTCAGGTAGAATTTCTACTTGAGTCTGTTTATTCAAAACATTAAATAATAGTATCCATAGCTACGGCACTTGTCCAAAACCCAAGAAAAGAGTTCGTCGGCCCCGGGCGCGAGGTGTCGTTGGAACGGAGAGAAAACAAAGAAGATCGTTTAACGATATTGTCATAGTAATCCCCCGGAGGGACCAGGCTACGGTTCCTCCTCCTCGGGGAGCTTGAGGGGAACCAAAGCGCGGCGGACGTCGGGCGTTGGGTGCCCGACCCGTCGTTCGACACTGGCTGGTATTATTCCGAGCCATTTGTCACTTGGCCAACCCGACACAACCCCTTTCGTTCCTCCTTCGCCCTCCCTCCTCCCTCCACCCTCGCGCGTTTTTATAGCCGCGAATCGTCGCAATATGCCGACAAGGGGCTTAGCCTCGCTCGGCGAGAGTTCGAGGACAGATTAAGGGGCTGCGAGCTCCTTTTTTTCCCCGAGCCCGCCGCCCTTTTCCTCTCTCTCCCTTTCCTTTTCTTTCTCTCGCTCCTCGTCGGGAGGATTAAACGCGGCTAAGCCTGAATCTCACGGTTTTCCTTCGAGATTTCGTTCCTCCACGAAACCCTTTTTCGAAACTGCGATAATTAATTCTATGGGTTACAGGAATCAATTCACGAGACACGGGATTTAAACGACAAAAAGACGTCCATCGGGGCATTCTTAAAAGATTGTGTGTATTTAATTTCTCTTATATAGAATTATAAATTAAATGAATTTAGTTAATGTAATATATGAGAAAAAATAAAATAAGGTATAAGAAGTGAAAGAGAGCGAAGGAAAGTCTCAATTATTTTACTGTAAGAAAACGTAGGAATTGGTTGTGGAATGTCGTCACATTGGGACTTGAAAAGGGATGCTCGCGGCTTGTCGCGACGACTTACATTGCGTCCAGCGACGGGTTCGCACGAAATCGCGGATCTAATCTGCTAAAAGTCTGCTTAATTATGAGCAGTGAGGGCGACAACGGGGTGAGGAAGAGCGGCGCGCTTCTGTTTTCGGACTTTTCCATTAGCCGAATGAATCGTTAGTCTTTTGTTGACTTTTATTGGGGGACTGCGCTGGCTGGCTGGTCTGCTCGCAGCTACGTTTATTTGGACCGATCCGCTCGATCCGCGTTACGTCGGTCTTCGATTAACATCCGTCTGCTTCTCCTTCGAACCTTTGACGACTTACTAATTACATGTTGTCTCAGTTTTTTTACTATGTCTCTTTTACTAAGGTTTACATATCTCGTTTATTAGTTGAGATCATCTGAATATTTGTATGAATGCAATATTTAATTTTTATTTTTGATTGCCTTTTCTAGAGAGAAGTATGTGTTGAGTTTTAGTGAGAATTTTTTTAAGTATATATATGTTATAAATTCAGGTGCATTTAACATTAGATCTCTAATTTCTACGAGTTGATTAACACTTTGACTGCCGAAATACTCATTTTAATTAAACAGTTTGTAATAATTATATTATTAGTCTATATCCTTCGAAATACCACAGCATTATTATTAGCATATCTTTCGAAATACCAGAGCCAAATACCAGCCAGTATATCCATCACCCTGATCCGAGTGTTACAGCCCATTGAAAGTTTTATGCGTTACCTGAATTTGAATGACATGGCAGTCAATGTGTTAATGAGTAGTTAGTCCCACTATTTGTATTGATACAGTTTTCATTTTTAATTGCCTTTTCTGTAAAATTTCTGTGCTTTATTTTAGTAAGAATTCCCTGAAACGAGAAAATTGACAAATTTGCCTATAGACTTTAATTTGTTCCTTTTTATAAAAATATTATTGATTGCAAGCAGTGTACTTCTTAAAATGCATTTATGATTCTGAGATTGGTAGAGACAACATTGGTAGAAGTATCTGGAAGACCATAAGCACCGATTCGTCTCCGTGGCTTGTCCAATCTGAAAATCACCCTTCCCTCACAAGCGAGCGCGCGGTGCCATTTCGTCGAGCGAAACGACAGTCTGATAGCGAATCGAAGGAGGACCGTGGCCGAGCATCGGTCGATAATTCAAAGGGACACGAGGACTCGCATGGAAAGTGGAAAAAGTCTGGCGGCTTGACGGGGCCGGATGGCTCGCAAGCAGTAGAGGGATAGTCCGAGTCAAGGCATCGGCCTGTTCCGCTGCCCCGGCTCCATTCGATCGACTGGAGGGTTAATTTTCTGGTCAGTTGGTCGCTTCTGGCTCTCCAGGGTTATAGCGGCGATCTCGAGGCCCGTAACAACCCCTACTTTACCCCCTACATAAATATCCGGAATTAGCCATTTCTCCTGACCTCTCTCTCCGCCGGCTTCCTTCTCCAGCTCCGGCCTGCCTCTCTATCTCTTTCCGCAGCCACGGTTCTCCGGCTGACGGTTCGCCCGACGCGGCGCCCTTTGCCCGGTGTCGTTCTGTCTTCGTCTGAGCGGCCGGCCAGGAATCAGCCGGTTGTCGGGCGGAGTCTACGATCACTTGACCGATTAAGGACCGAACCGGAGGGCTTCGGATTCGAGTAGTCGCTCCGTTACGCGGGGGGTCGTGAGTGGATTGACGTAATTGAGGAGAAAACACGACGCGAGCCGTCATGTCACGGGGAATATTCGAGCTCGCGCGCGCCTGCCACCCCTCGCCGAGATTAATCTGAATGACCACCCACCGGACCGCCAAGTACCCGCTCTCCGATGATTTTTAAACCGGCCTCCGTTTGCTTTCCGGTACCTCCCCATCTCCTCTGTTTACACAGGATCCATATCTCATGAATAATTACGGTATGTACCATTTTCCTCGTCGATTTTTCCTCTCGTCTCACTTCATTTAGGTATTTGTCGTCGTATTTGTAATCGTATTTTATTTGTCAGTCAAGCTTATCATTGGTTCCTTTTAATTCTTCAAAGCAACACAGTCGGGGACAATATATTTTACCCATGTTACAATTTCTACTCGACTTAAGATTGCAAATAAGAAAGTAATTCAGTGAGTAGAAATCGCAACGTCAACAGAAATTAGGTGTAGAAAATTCATCAAGTGGACATCTTCTAAAGAATACGACCAAAGCAGTTGATTTTTCTTGAAAAGTTAGAAGGATTAGTTTACATAAAAAAAATAATTCAGTGAGTAGAAATCGAGACGTGAACAGAAATTAGGTAATTCATTAAGTGGACACCTTCTAAAATAGAATAGGGTCAAAGGAGTTGAATTTTCTTGAAAAGTTAAAAGCATTAGTTTACTAAATAAGAGAAGAAATGTTTGGAAAAACTTCAATATACATGTCTTCTAGTTTGTTAATCGAGACACATACAATAAACCAAGCTTTTTAACGATCCAAAGAAAATTAATTCTATGCAATAATAAATAAGTTATTTCAGTTTAAAGCATGTACAAATATTTTTATCTAGTATTTTAGAATACCGAGAAAGAAAGAACTTACAATATAAAAAATATACAAATGATGAATATATTCACGTGAGAAGCGAAGAAGAAGTGACAGGATCGGACGAATTAGTTCTCCCAATGGAGAGTCGCTGTCAACTTCTCGCAGCTAATACTTGGTCTCGGGCGTCACCGAATGAGAGGGATTTCGCCGCGAATCAAGGACCAAAAGTGACCGAGAGGGTGGTAGGTAGCTGGTAGCCTTCGGGCTACCGGGTCTGGCCTCGCTTCATCTCGTTTTTACTCACTCTGGATTAAACAAAAGCCAAAGCTCCTTAAACTGCGGTCGGAGGCTAAGCTGGATACATACGAGGGTGGCCCGTGGAACGGCGGCCTCGCTCTTTTATCTGGATCGCGTGATCCTCTTTGCTCCTCATGAACTCCCCGACGACGCGACGTTAACAATGCGACTCGATGCGACTGAAAGCCCCGGGGACATTTATGTTTCGTTTACTTCGCGAGGTCGCGCGCGGCTTCGCTCGCAACTCGCATCACACCGCCCCCCGCCCCCGCTGTTCATTCATCCCCTTGTTTCGTTCTATCAAGGATTTCCGCGCCGATTTCACTCCACTCTTCGAGTGAATATATTCTCTACGATTCAGAACAGTTTGAAATTTCAAAGAAGTAATATATGATCAATTCACAGCATTTCATCGACTCTAGATTTATAGATAATACATCTCATTGACAAGAGTGTTAACCAGCACTTGTATTAAAGAAGACGAAAAACGCTACTGTGCGATATTACAAACCAAAGCCTGAACGACGTTTTTAAGAGGACAGAGTCGACTAGTGTCGAGACTAAAGCTGTTATTGATGAAACGTATTGCCAGTCAGATGTATAATCAGTGAAAATATTGTGGGTAATTTGAATGAGATGTATTATACCTTATTGGAAATAAATAAAATTCCTAATTGAAGTACGAAGTTTTTCTTATAAGTTTTGACATTCCTAACAATTAATAAACTATGGATTTTTATGTGAAATAAAATTTTTGTAACGTCAATTGAAATGAAACACCTAACATTTCTCTTACCCTTTAAAAATAATAACATGTTACGTATATTATCTTGCAAATTAAATGTATTCTTTATATTTTCTGCAGATCAAGTATTTCTATACAATGCATAAAATCAGGAGTCTAACGATTATTTCTTCTACAAGATTCTTTACTTGTTTCTGTGAAAATCTTTTAACTCTTAATAGACGATTCTATTGATTAACAATCAATTCCTGTAGGGTACAAAGACTCCGGCGGAGCGTTGGGCTCGGTCAATTTCCAATTGTGTAGCCAGGCAACCGCTACACAATTCTATTTATTATTTCGCCGAAACGGGGTGAGGAATCGATATAGAGACACACACACGTACCTCTGATATCTAGCCGTCGACCAGGAAGGCCATAGAGCCAGTTAGTTTCGGGCGGAACGAGCCAGTGGGAGAAAGGAGGGTGACATTTTTCTCTTAATACGAATTCAGCCGGTTCCGCGCTCGTGAATCATCCCGGTATCTTTCTCTTAGCGCGCCGTCTATGAATACAATATCGAGTGGCAAAGGCGAGGCTGGGACGAGGCCGGGAACAAGGAATCGCCGATAAAAACCGACTTTCCTCGGTTCCTCCCTTTTTCGCCTGTGTCCACTCTCCGTTATCGTCCCTGCTATTTCCTTTTTTATCCTTGCTCCACGTACTCCCGCGTCTGAATGTGAATAGAATGGATCGTTACGCTTGTTCTAGAATTAAAAGAGCAAGACCAATACGGCTGGATTCATGCTTTGTTTTAATTCATATTAGGAATACTCATCCTTGCGCTTCAATCTTAATTTAATTAAAACTACGCGCAGTATCAATTAGTGAATAATCAGAATGTAATTTCATTTCTAAGCTAATTTTCATTTCAATTCCTCTATACCGCAGTAGCAATTAGAACCGGAGAATTTCATATCTACCAGGAATACTGATGATACTTTAAGATTCTAAAATACACTGATTTTTATATTTTAATCCGAGTCAGGATACTGATTACGATTTCCTTTTTCCGGGAACGAACGCAAATTTTCTCGAGACCCAAAGACGTGGTCGGGGAAAGAAAGGGCTGGTCGCGCAGAGGAAGAGAGAGAGAGAGAGAGTGGACCCGTGTGGGAAAATCCAAGTCGAGGCTGCGAGCGGATATCGTGGAACCCTCCCAACAAGACGAAAAGTTCTTCTTCTCCTGAGGCACACGGGGATCGAGATCGGGATCGGGATCAGTTACGGAGAGGTCGAAGAAGGACTGATCCTGTATTTGAATACGAGACTCTCTCGGAGGACTACATGCATTTTAACTACCGCCCAGATGCCGTGGCTCTCACGCTGCCCCGTCGTCGCCGTTGCCTGGACGTCGTCGTCAAGTTTCTAAACTATCGTTACTCGGACGCGAGGGCGGAGACGGTCCTGAAATTCTAAAGACGAGCTCGTCATCCTCGCAGTGTGTCGACCTGATGGAATCTTCCAAAGGATAATCGTCCCCCTCTGGGAATTGGCCGGGGATTATTGGCGATGATTAGGAAACAGGTCTCGAGGATTTTCGGATTCGTTCCTGATTTAATGACCCGAACGATATATCCAAATGAATAAATATCAACAACATCGTTAAATTATTTCTGGCTGAAGTCTGAGTTCCAAAGATTCAGAAAACTCTACCAAACACGTATACATATTATCTTCATTAAAATCTACAAACACTTTCTATTTTAATACATTATTTATCAATTGAAAGTAGAGAAGTTCTCACGTAGAACTTGGGACGTGATAGTTAAACCAGTCTGTTTCACAAAGGCAGTCTTTGCCATCGTTGCATCTTACATCCATCTGGAACACAGAAGAGACATACATACATACGTACATAGGTATAGCGTGCACGGAGTTGGAGAAGCGTAGCAGCCGAGACAGAGAGACAGTTCCATAAGGGGGGCGAGACAGAGTTGGTCGTAAAAGGGTGAGGAGAAGGAAGGTGGAAGGAAGGTAGTCGTCGAGGAGGTGGAATGCGGGGGTGGGGACTGGTGTTGTAGCCGAGTGGGTACCACCAGAGGTGGGTCTGGTTGGCCGCGGCGTCGGCGGCGTCGGCGGCGTCGGCTGTCTTGGACAAAATCAATACTGTGGCCACCCATCCCTTGCCACCCCTTTCTGCCTCATCCCTAGCCTTCGCCCCCCGACCAGTCACCCACCCCCGCCCCGGCGAAATCCGCCCGGCAGCCCACCTAAGGTTGCGGAGTAAGTCGGAGGCGGCGGATGGTGGAGGAGGCGGCAGAACCAGCGCGGCGGCGGACGTCGGGGTCCTGGTGTGGGCTGGCTGCAGATGCCGCGTAATTACCACCCTCAAGACACGTGTGGCGCTCGCTCGCGCATCCCCCGACC
This sequence comes from Ceratina calcarata, assembly GCF_001652005.2. Taxonomy (NCBI): domain Eukaryota; kingdom Metazoa; phylum Arthropoda; class Insecta; order Hymenoptera; family Apidae; genus Ceratina; species Ceratina calcarata. The sequence continues at coordinate 311,040 of NW_017142786.1, forward strand.
GTCCCACCAATCCACCTACCATCCACGGCTACACGGAGGATCCGGCTACGGTGGCTCTGACGCCGGTGAACATCGGTGTCGGATGCGAGGATGGCTCTTTATTAAAAGTATAACTCCCGATATCCCTGGCCCATCAGCATTGATCGTGGCTTCTTTCCTTTATTCTCTTCTTCTCTATTTTCAGTTTTCGCGCGTGTGGGTACAGCTGTTTCTCCGATGTACGTACCTACGTGGGTGGCCCGAGAGAGAGAGAGAGAGAGAGAGAGAAAGAGGGGGGGAGGGGGAGATCGTTCTTTTACGATCACGGTTATTTTTACCTCCGAACAAGTTCTCGGCTGTTTTCACTTGTTACCGAGTTAGGTTTATGCCAGCACGCTGGCGATTGTTTTAATTGACCTTTTCACTTCGCCCCGCCGTTTGAGGTCTCCTCGCGCAGCCGGCTTTTTTGAAACTGATTCTAATCACAGTTCAACCTGGCTCTTTGTAAATATTTTTATCAATATTCCCCTATCCTGTGTAAAAAAAAAATGTTTCAAAGAATTCTTCAATCACATATCACAAATTCGATTTACTTTACAATCTAATCTGGTGAGAGAACGTGTTCCTACAAAGATTATACAGGTTACATTTTTTCGTTTTCCAAAAAATAATTTTTAGAAGAAGCTCGTCCGCTCTGATAATCGTGGATGTACTCTTTCGAAGGAGCATCTGAAAATCGTCGGCGCGGCAGCAAGCATTCCTGGTGCCCCGCGCCCTAATAAATTAGCATTCTCGTTCTAACAAGGTCCAGACTTCATCCCTCGGAGGGCTGCCGCCGCGGACGACTATCTACAACATACCACCCTTGCCGGACATAGCGAGCATAGCTCTTGCCAGAGACCCCTCCCACGATTCCGCAGCCAGCCAGCCCGGAAACTACCCTTATTAATATTATAAGACAAACCGAAGTGTGGAGGGGAGATGGAACTTATCCGTATGTAAATAACCGAAATGTTTGTGCTGCCTCTGGATGCAGAAGGAAGAAAAATGTCCCGAAGTCCCATTGAATTATCAGCAAATTCGCGGAAACGTTGATTCAAGAAATTATCAAATCATCTGGTGTTCAGAATAATTGGCATGTCGTGAGCATCGGCACAAGCCAGCTTCTAATTACACTCGATGTATCACGTCATTTAATTTATCCACCCCTGTACAAACGGCGTCACACATTTAAATTGTCCCAGAACGAAGGGATTCCACTTTGGGTCGTTTTATCTGGTTCCTGGTCGTGAAAGAAATTTATCGTCACCCTGGACACTTTTAGTGGGTATCGAGGGATGGTATTTTTCGTCCGCTTGCGCCAGTTCCAGCTGACGAGCTGGAAAGAAAGGCTTGTTACCCTAAATCAAGCAAACGGGCCGAAGGACCGTGCAGTTACGCAGCTCGGCTGGTCATTTGCGGTCCCTGTAATATCCAAGATTACGACGTCGCAATCCTGCTCCCCTATTTTTCATATTTACAAACACGATTTCACTAATTGTGATTTGTTAAAATATCAGAGAAATTGCTTCTAATAAAATATGTACGTTATTTTTTCTATTTTCATATGATGTATTTACATTATTAACCCTTTGACTATGGCAGACGTATATATACGTTCTCGTAAGTCTATCAATGTAGAGTCGTAAATATACGCCACTCGCAGCGATTGATATGCAAATATAGCAATCAAAGTGTTAAATATTTGATGCATTATTAAAAATGTAATGTAAATATCCCAATTTCTATTTACTGTCTTTTTTCTATATATCTATAATTTCATATGCAGTCTTAAACCAGTAAATAAAAATAGTAACATGAACAGAAACTGGGACATTTATTATAACACTTGATTGACAATTACAAAATTTAAATATGTTTTTTTTCGACATGTTTTTATAACAGTTAAATCTACTTAACAAATTAATAATATAACAATTACATCTATTTTACAAATGTATAGTATATTACGTAAGACTGTGCAGATTCCTTAATAGTGTTTTTAATAGTGATCGGAATTGACGATGTGTGAGTTAGGGATTAGAAGTTGTAAGATCGGATCACCATACGTATGGGGTGGATTATATCGAGGAAGGACTCGGTATGTACTCGGCTTAAAACGAAACCAGCGCACGTATTCGACTAATCATACCGCCATTTCCTTTAATATCCGCAGATGGCTACCCTGCCTACCTCGAACCGTCCTGCGGCACACTTGCGAGTCTTAGGGACTTCCGGCGAGATTATGCCGTCGACGAAAGCCTCGGATCCGGCGTCTGAATGTTTCAACTGCGCCCCGTTACTGACTCTTCCATCAGTAAATATCGTTTCATGTATTAAATGTACGAATCACGCTGGATCATTTATAAAACCGTTACATCAATCTTATTAATTGATCAATTTATTTTTTAAAACATTTTTTGTAGTATTTAAAGAATTCTGTATAAATTTTTCTAATAACGCCATGTAAATATTTATGATATGTATATAGAATTCATTTAATCAAAATAAATGAGAAAATTAATATTTGACAGAGAATTACATAATCAGAAACTTCTTCATATTTTTTTTTTATTTTTACTTTAAAGCGAGATTTAATTCGTTTGGATTCGACAATGAAAATTGAAGGAAGATCGAAGAGTCCCTGTTGGAAGCGGAATGAAACCATTTCGTCACGGGCATTACATTTCGTCGTTGTAACGGCGAGCTGCTAGTGCTATCCCAGTGCAATAGGCTTTTTATTCGCTTAACACGATCCGCACGCACCTAGCGTAAGTCCGGCATAGGTATCGATAGAAGTCCGAGCCCCGAGGTTTAATGACGTGCGTGTGATGCCAGAGATTTGGCCAATAAACGGGCCGGATCGAAAGGGTGCTCGCTGGATTTAAATGAAAATGTCCAGAAGGAACCTTCGCCTTTTCGAAATAACTTTCTACCATTTCGGTTCCTATCTAACGAGATCGACTTTACCAGAAAATGAATTCAATCGACCTTTCGTCTAGTTTCTGAGTTTGGTACCGACCTGAGTCATTGGAATATTTTTATTAAGTAATTCATATGAGAGACTCAATTTCGATATCAATATATGTAGACAGTTAATACTAATATTGGTTTTGCATTAATTGTTTTAAAAATATTTATGAGAATGAGAATAATAAAACCTAACTTAACTGACTCTAATATTTTTTTTATAACGAAGGGGAAGCTTTGAAAGATACCCGTCCCGGGGGAGGGGGAGGAGCGGTTCTGTCGGATTTTTACTTATATTATAAGAAATTGGGTGAAAATAATTCATACACTGTGAATCGACTATTTCTAAATTCTTTTATAAGAAATAAAACGAAAGTTTGGTCGTATTATTACCATATGGTCACATTATGTATGTGTTTAACCTAGAACCAATCTAAGATACCAATGCCAATACTAAATTGCACTCAAACGTAAATAAAATAAATATAGCACATTAAGGTACAAGAACTGTCGTGTTAAAAATTAGATCTCCTGATATTCACTGTCTAAAAAATTCGCGTTACGGTTTCGTGTCCAGTCGAATTTTCAGCTAACGAATACATACAGTATTGAGTCGGCGAAAACTTTTAATTTTCCGTGAATATACTTCATCGATAGGTCACCTTTGTCAAATTAAAAACGGAGTTTCGTATTCATTCCAAGCCATCGACATTGCAATTGTATTTGTATTTCTAAAAATAAAAATGCGGTTCTAGAAAAATGATACCAACCTCTTTCTATGTAAATGAATAGTTCATTGAAAAATATTAATTGAAAGTCTAAAATCCGAGGTATTGAATCCGAGTACGAGTGGAATAGTACCGCGACACAGAGGATAGGTTTCTCCGGGCGAGCATGTAGGGTGGTCCGCGTAGCGGGATAAGGATTTATAGTTTAATATCTCGGCCGGCTGGGTCGTCGTCACATTTTCAAGCCCCGAGAGAAACTATACACCGCCCTCGTTCTATCCCCGGTCCCTCTCTACCCGTCCTCGGGAAACCACCCCTTTTACGGATTCTCTCGTAGGCGCGCACATTCTCTTATCTCTCCTCGCGCGACCGTGCGGCCAGGATTACCGGGTCAGGATTCCAGGGAAGATTTGTTTCGGTTTGATGGGGCCGTTTAGACGTGTAAACGCGCTCGTTAGATTGGAAAACGCGTATCGACGAGCCGTGAAGGCAAGGGGAACGGGGTCTTCTCCATGGCGAAAAGAGAAACGAGCGGGAAGACGCGGTTTATTGGAAGCTCGCGGATATAAACTGCCGCGGGAGGATTCATGGACACCCGGAAGGAACCGTGTCTCGGAACCGACAAATAAAACGAGAATCTGCTCGTTCGGTCGCTGCGAAGAAAGTTATTGGCACCAGAGATTTAACTGGTTCTCCCTGTCGGATTTTTACTTATATTATAAGAAATTGGGTGAAAATAATTCATACACTGTGAATCGACTATTTCTAAATTCTTTTATAAGAAATAAAACGAAAGTTTGGTCGTATTATTACCATATGGTCACATTATGTATGTGTTTAACCTAGAACCAATCTAAGATACCAATGCCAATACTAAATTGCACTCAAACGTAAATAAAATAAATATAGCACATTAAGGTACAAGAACTGTCGTGTTAAAAATTAGATCTCCTGATATTCACTGTCTAAAAAATTCGCGTTACGGTTTCGTGTCCAGTCGAATTTTCAGCTAACGAATACATACAGTATTGAGTCGGCGAAAACTTTTAATTTTCCGTGAATATACTTCATCGATAGGTCACCTTTGTCAAATTAAAAACGGAGTTTCGTATTCATTCCAAGCCATCGACATTGCAATTGTATTTGTATTTCTAAAAATAAAAATGCGGTTCTAGAAAAATGATACCAACCTCTTTCTATGTAAATGAATAGTTCATTGAAAAATATTAATTGAAAGTCTAAAATCCGAGGTATTGAATCCGAGTACGAGTGGAATAGTACCGCGACACAGAGGATAGGTTTCTCCGGGCGAGCATGTAGGGTGGTCCGCGTAGCGGGATAAGGATTTATAGTTTAATATCTCGGCCGGCTGGGTCGTCGTCACATTTTCAAGCCCCGAGAGAAACTATACACCGCCCTCGTTCTATCCCCGGTCCCTCTCTACCCGTCCTCGGGAAACCACCCCTTTTACGGATTCTCTCGTAGGCGCGCACATTCTCTTATCTCTCCTCGCGCGACCGTGCGGCCAGGATTACCGGGTCAGGATTCCAGGGAAGATTTGTTTCGGTTTGATGGGGCCGTTTAGACGTGTAAACGCGCTCGTTAGATTGGAAAACGCGTATCGACGAGCCGTGAAGGCAAGGGGAACGGGGTCTTCTCCATGGCGAAAAGAGAAACGAGCGGGAAGACGCGGTTTATTGGAAGCTCGCGGATATAAACTGCCGCGGGAGGATTCATGGACACCCGGAAGGAACCGTGTCTCGGAACCGACAAATAAAACGAGAATCTGCTCGTTCGGTCGCTGCGAAGAAAGTTATTGGCACCAGAGATTTAACTGGTTCTCCCATTCAAAAGGATTTTGCGAAGTTCCACCGTCCACTGGAAAGTTCGTTCCATTGTGTTTTTTTGTTCAATTACAATGAAACAAAGTTCCAATTTTCCTTCAACAAAATAACAGACAAAGTTTCTCGTACATAAATATTCTTTAAATATAATTTTCATTTATTTCTCAATATCCAAAGAATTCGATCAAAAACAGTTTATTATTAGACCAAGGACTCCATCGACGTTCAACAATATTAAATTATCCTTCGACGAAGGAACGTCTACGGATCGAAGGATATGATAAATGATAAAAAGGGATGAATCGATGAATGATCGGTGATCCTGTCGGCGGTTTCCGGCACGTATGATCGTCGCCGGTTGACTCCGGGTCTCCGGCCTCTCCTGAGGGACCCGCTGGCACCCTCGAGCAATTATTAATTAACGCTCCCCTCTCAAGGCATTAACGCGGCTAAGAGCAACCCCTCTAGCGTCCCGCGCCGCCGGGTGTCGACCTACCTACCTTCCCGACCACTTTTGCCACCGGCTCAAAGCGTCGCCAAGTAACGATACACTTTGCCTATGAAACGACACGCTCCGTGGAGGAGGTCAAACCCGGCGACGACGCGACGACGACATACCGACGACTTTGTTCCACAAAGAGACGGACTGCGTCACCTAAGACGTGTGGAACGTATTACCTGTCATCGGGCAGACCCTCGTCTTTCACCATGTTCGACCCACAGTGTTCACGCTGAACAGTAGGAAGCTTGCAGGGCTGCTATTATCCACTTGAACGATTGTATATTTAAAGGATGGAGATTCTCAGCGATCTGCATTGAATACAACCACACGACTTGTGAAGCAGTACTAAATCTCCATGAAAAAGTTCAAAAAGAAATAATAGTGAATTAAATTAAATAAAAAAAAATTATTAGATAATTAGATAATTAGAGAATTGAATATGATTGACTCGTACTACTGTGTATTTTAAAGGAAGAAGATTCTTACCACTCTGTATTGAGTACAACTACAGGACTTGTGAAATTATACTAAATTTTCATGAGAAACTTTAAAAAGAAATGATAGAAACTATGAGGATTAAATATGATTGACTCGTACTACTGAGTTTTGCAGTATCTTTAAATCATATTGAATCAGGCAATAAAGGCAACCCATGAGAACGTAACATCGTACATCGAAAGCAAAGGAGAAAGAGACAAGGGGATTGAACAAAAGAGGAAGTAGGCACGAGAGAGCACGCGCGTGAGAAAGAGAGAGAGAGAGAGAGTAGGAATTGTTGAATGGAAACACGGCAACGGGAGATGTATTATCATGAAAACGCGTTATTGAGATCTCTATTGGTGAATTAGGTGCCCTCAACGATGGTTTGCGATGCTTGGGAGCGGCTTTGCACGTACCCGAACATCAGGGATTTCCCGTAGGTTAGTTTGACACCACGGAAAATAGATATCGCGGAATGCGGCATCTCCAAGGAAGACTGTTACCCGGCAGCCTACGATTAGGCCTGGCTAAACTACATCCGCAACGATTCCATCCACCCGCAGCTTCTACGGTCGGTTAATTAGTGTGCCTCATGATTGATTCGTAGTTAATTACTCAGAAATTTTGTCCTAATAATCTCGTCATTGGATAAAACAAATAATGGGAAAATAATCTTATTGATGGATTAAATACATTAAAGTAACAATGGATTCAATCAATTCTAGTATTAGCGAATCAAATAAGTTATCCATTTGTGTTTAAAAAAATCATACAGGATTGAAATTACTATCGAAGAAGGTAAGAATTTCGAAATTCTCTTAAGATTGTACACAAAAAATGTTAACGTGTCTGAATGAATAAAATTGTTACTTTGTCTGTACTGGGCATTGGGATACAGAGTCGACAAAAGAGTGCACATTTAGTGGAGGAACACGTAAGGGTTAGAGTGAAAGGGTTCGGGCAGAGGCAGCCACCTAGAGCGTGTCGTGGGCTTTTCAGGGGCCGAGGATCCGAAAGAGGAGGAAGACAGAGGGTGGAAAGGACGGAAAGGGAGTTAGCTGTCAGGGAGATAAATCGGCCCCGGCTTAATTAAATCTTCTTCCGTGCTAGCCGGCGCGGCGAAGCCAGTGCCCTCCGCTGGTGCGTCGTGCTGCCGGCCGGACACCATCCTCCGAGGGTCCAATTGTTTCGAGGATATCAACCCTGATTTAGTAGCACGCGTATTCCCCAAGTAACATCGCGAGTACTACCTGACCAGCACTTGTGATCCTCCTGGACCGCGTTTGTGCCCTTCCCTTTCGCTGGAACAGAACACAGTTCTAAAAGAACTTTTAGTTCCGGCTGGATGTTCGTTTGACAATTCCTTCGGCCACGATTTATTTCAATAAACGAAAGTTAATAATTGAAAACAATATTAACATTTTGGAATGAACAATCGTCTTTTACATTAATTGATACAAAGTTTCTAATGTAAATACATTATCTTTGCCCATCGTATTTGATTGGATGATTGAAACAATGTGATTTGTAATTGTTTCAATTTGTGATGTCACTAATTTTACCGGAGGATTGACAAAGCCTGATCGTTTTAATTCGGTGAGGCACTCGAAAACCCTCAGACCTAATTCTCTATCAGACATCTCGGAACTTCTGTTGCTCTATCCATCAGCCCCACGCTATCTCGGCCGATATCGCGAGCTGCACCGAGAACAAGGAAGCTGGCTGCACCAGGCGGAAGGATAGGGGGAGGGAGGGAGGTGTAAGGTTGGCTAGATAGCGCGGCGGGCGGAGGTCGTTCGCAACGAAAGACAGAAGGAGAAGGAGAAGAGAGAAGAGAAGGGTGGCTGTACGTCGATAGAGCGGCGCGCCACGGAGGCCAAGATACGACACCGCTGCCACCGCCACGGCAGACCCGTAAAGGGGCGGGGGTTTTCACCCTCTCTCCTATTTCTCTCTCTCTCTCTCTTCTTCCTCGTTTTCTCTTTCTCTCTGTCTTTTTGCTGCCTGGCCCGAGTACTCGTACTCCCCGGGGTGAGAAACCTGGTCCTCGTTCCTTTCGAGGAAGCTTCTCCGTTTCTCCTGCGAGAGGGGTCTATTATCTTTGCCCATCGTATTTGATTGGATGATTGAAACAATGTGATTTGTAAATGTTTCAATTTGTGATGTCACTAATTTTACCGGAGGATTGACAAAGCCTGATCGTTTTAATTCGGTGAGGCACTCGAAAACCCTCAGACCTAATTCTCTATCAGACATCTCGGAACTTCTGTTGCTCTATCCATCAGCCCCACGCTATCTCGGCCGATATCGCGAGCTGCACCGAGAACAAGGAAGCTGGCTGCACCAGGCGGAAGGATAGGGGGAGGGAGGGAGGTGTAAGGTTGGCTAGATAGCGCGGCGGGCGGAGGTCGTTCGCAACGAAAGACAGAAGGAGAAGGAGAAGAGAGAAGAGAAGGGTGGCTGTACGTCGATAGAGCGGCGCGCCACGGAGGCCAAGATACGACACCGCTGCCACCGCCACGGCAGACCCGTAAAGGGGCGGGGGTTTTCACCCTCTCTCCTATTTCTCTCTCTCTCTCTCTTCTTCCTCGTTTTCTCTTTCTCTCTGTCTTTTTGCTGCCTGGCCCGAGTACTCGTACTCCCCGGGGTGAGAAACCTGGTCCTCGTTCCTTTCGAGGAAGCTTCTCCGTTTCTCCTGCGAGAGGGGTCATTTCTTTTTTTTTTCTGCAGCTTGGCAGATGTTGTATACTACCGGCGAAAAGTATGCTGCGCAAAGGGAGGGGGCAGAGGGAATTTTTAATCGGTGTCTCGACCATTCCGTTTCCATTCTCTCCTCTGTCCGTGATTATTTTCCTGTATGCGTGATTAACTGCTTCCTCAATTGGATGAATCACATTCAGATTTGGGATTTAACAGAAGTGGTACTTGAATTAATTCGTTACGGGTAATAAAATCAGATTCTTGTTATAAACAGTTTTTATCTTCTTTATTAAATTAAAACCGCAAACCCGGACTTAGATATTAAATTATTGAACATAGAGCTCATTTTCTTTTATCAGAGGGTAAAAAGTGCCAAAGCTACTTATACAAATCCCTTCCGTAGTTCATAGAAATTACATTAAACATTCTTTTTTAAAGCACAACAATTTGATGTTACGAATGGGTTTTGTAATTAAATACAGAATTATTGATATAGAGTGATTGATTGTACTTGAGAAATTCTTAAGGTTGCATGAGCTGTAAGATGTCTGCTAAAAGTTTAAGAACTGTTATAAAAGATTATGTTTAATATTAGAAATGATAAGCTTTCTCGAATATTTACAGAGAAGTATATAAAATTGTTTTCCTAATATTGTGATATGTAGTGTTAGAATTTTTTGATTGAATTGCACCTCTCTTGCAGTTGTCCTCAAATTCTAAATTTCTTATTATTTTTGCTTACTTCTTATGGTATATCGTAAATAGTAAACTCGAAATTGATATTATTTCGATTTTAAAATGTTCTTAAAATGTGTATTAACGATTGTAAAAAATTACAAAGTATTCTCATTATTCATAAACGAAATTCAAATTTTGTCATTCAACGTAAGAATCCAATAACTTGTTTAATAGTCTTGTAAAATTTCTGAAATTTTCCGCAGTGTTTCATTAACATTATATCCAGCAATTGTTAACATTCCAATGCCGTGTCACTGTTTTTGGGTAAGGGTTCGTACAACCTTAAGTACACGAGTAGTTCTGTAATGGGCAAACTTGGAAGCCACGGTTTTCATTAAAAAAAAAAAGAAATTCCATAGCGAGAGGCGGTGTATAATCGACGTTCAATTCAAGCTATATCGGGTATCGTCTCGAATGGCATGGCCGATAGGGCCGTTGAATTTTTCCTGGCGGTTATGCGCATAGCTGGCGCGCGCGAACAGATGCACGCAGAATTACGCGCCCGGCCGCATATGTATACACGTATCTATGTACATACGCACGCCGCGCCGGGCTTTCGCGTATGTACGCACAGATATATGTATGTATTACACACGTATATATAACCGTCGCATGTCGCAGATGGAGTCGGGTAAGCTGGTGAGTATCGGTATTCGGTTAATTATGGTCCCCCATCGCGGCTGCATGAATTCTTGACGCGGGGGGTGTTGCAACACTCCGTGCCATGCGCGCCTGTCATATCCCCAGCAACATTGCTCCGGCAACGTCACGCGCCCATAGGTACGACAGGATCGCCTGATCCTCGCGCGATCAGCTTAACACCCTCTCGCACCTTCCTCATTGATCCCATTACTTTTTTACCTCCGTCGGTCCCGACAAATTTCTTTTCATTTTCAAACTGATTCATAAACAACTGATAATAAATCAATGAGAGGAGAGTTAGAAATGTGGAGATCAATTTTGTATAAGAAGAAATTCTTAAAGGTTGATCCTATATAGGTCCAATTACAGATTTATTTCAAATATTGTATGATAAGAGATTATTCATTTCTTAAATCAACAGAAGAAAATGATTTAGAATCTATAAAAAAAGAACGTAGTCACCGACCAAATAAATAAGCTAATTTATCGTAAACACAAAATGTGATTATACTGTGTAATGCGTTACTTTACTTCCAACGATGGATCGATTTCAGATACGCGATATTTTAATTACACATTGAATTGTCTTCAACGAAACGAAAGGCAATTCTTACAAATGGATTGTGACAGAAATTTCAATATGCACACACAATTACGGTTTGTACACGGTTATAACTGAGCGAAGGGACTTAATAATCTGATCGGGGCTAGATATGAGATCCGTCCGGAGGGCAGAGGCGGTTTTTCGTGAAAAATATCGCTCGTTTTACACGCGCCAGGAGCTAGCATCGATAGGGGCCGTAGGGCGGGGGTGGCAGAGGAGGAGGAGGAGGACGGAAGAGGTTGTATTTAATTAAACCTCCAGGGGCTGGCTGATCGAGCATCAATACCCAGTGGTTCTCCGACTTATTGAATCACCGGCGGACGTTGATTGTATAATCAGTTTGTTAAATCATTCCTCTTCTATTTGCCCGTCGAAAAATTTCATCGCTCTCCTTTTTCCACATTGCAATTATTATTCCCTTTATTATCTCCCTGCACTTTTCATTCTTTCTATACGTACAGTATGATCTGAAATCCTGCATGGATTTTAAACTGTTTTATAATAACACATGTATACTGAAATTTGATTGTTCCTTACAATATATTCAAAGAACTATGTGTATGTATATATAATTTATTTGATTAATAAGTGATTAATTAAATGACCAATTATTATACTAAAGATTTTTACACATTTATGAGAGACATAAGTATACTTGATTATTACATATGTACGAATATATAAAATGTTAAAAGCAATGTTATTTTCTTTAATAAATGAAAGGAAAATATACCTAAAATTCATTCTTACACATTTAATCTCATCTGCTTTATTTTGTGTAAAACTCAGTTTATCAATTATACATAAATGATGAAGAAACTTATTAATGAGATATTTAAATTGCATGTGGGACCTACTTAGAGTCCATTTGACAATTTTATAGTAGTTCGCGTATCTAAAACGGTCGGAACTCGAAAGAAACTATCTCGTTCCCGCGGATCAAAGAGATGCCGGGATAAAACGGGACGAACAAATCTTGGCGCATCAACGTGAAACGCGGGGATGGATAGGCATCGGTCGTAATTCGTGGCCGGGCAAGTGCGGCGCAATTAATTTTCTCGCTGCATCCCCGACCCGAAGCCTGCATCTGCAGTCTTTCCGCGTTTCGGTGGTCGCCTCCGGCCTTTAATCTCAAAGCGTTGGCCCTGTCTCGCAGAACCGTACGCTTCTTCCCTTTCGCGCGTAGAAATGTTCTTCGCACCGCCGAAAATCTCCGACCATCAACCAGAGCTAACTATGCGATGCCGTTCGCAAAAGTGGATAGAAATTTTATTCCATTTTTTAGTAAATACTTCCACTCATACAATTCTCTCAAGAATTTAAATGTTAACATTTTCTATTGACAAGAAAATTTACGAAATAAATAAATCAGTTTTATAATTTGATTGAATAAAATCTGATTCGTTTTAACATTCTGACAAAACGCTTCATAAAAAATGTTCACAGTGAATGAAAAATTAAAGGAATGTAAGATAAAACATAGGGAATGCGATTAATTATTAGTGAGTTTAGATAAAAATCCTGTGGAAGGAATCTCGTTCGCTGTGATCCCGATCAGACAGTTTGGGATTAGCATTGGGAATGAGAACCAGGAATTCCTGTCGGCGGGATGTACGGAGGTTTGCCAAGCCTTATTAGCGATTTAGGGTGATTCCAGTCCCCCCGTTCGCGCTACAAGACTACAGGAGGCAGTTTGACCCGCGCCGCGCGGGAATTAAAAATCGGTAAATTCGGTTACACGGCCTACGTAGTTCGGTTGCTTTGCCCAGGTTTCGTTTCATCTCCCCCACCGTGTTTCGGCGTCGATCGTTCGGCGAATTTGATCGAATTAAAAGTTACTCGACGCGCGAAGGAGAGACGAGACCAGGCATTTCCACGAGTTCGAGAACCGTGCAACGAGCTTCCCATTGCCCTTTCTATCTGTCATAGATTTTTACATCAAACTTCCATACAATTTCTTCCGTTTGTAAAATGTTTTGTTTGTGTTTTGTAAAACTATTTCTATACATNCGTTTTAACATACTGACAAAACGCTTCATAAAAAATGTTCACAGTGAATGAAAAATTAAAGGAAAGTAAGATAAAACATAGGGAGTGCGATTAATTATTAGTGAGTTTAGATAAAAATCCTGTGGAAGGAATCTCGTTCGCTGTGATCCCGATCAGACAGTTTGGGATTAGCATTGGGAATGAGAACCAGGAATTCCTGTCGGCGGGATGTACGGAGGTTTGCCAAGCCTTATTAGCGATTTAGGGTGATTCCAGTCCCCCCGTTCGCGCTACAAGACTACAGGAGGCAGTTTGACCCGCGCCGCGCGGGAATTAAAAATCGGTAAATTCGGTTACACGGCCTACGTAGTTCGGTTGCTTTGCCCAGGTTTCGTTTCATCTCCCCCACCGTGTTTCGGCGTCGATCGTTCGGCGAATTTGATCGAATTAAAAGTTACTCGACGCGCGAAGGAGAGACGAGACCAGGCATTTCCACGAGTTCGAGAACCGTGCAACGAGCTTCCCATTGCCCTTTCTATCTGTCATAGATTTTTACATCAAACTTCCATACAATTTCTTCCGTTTGTAAAATGTTTTGTTTGTGTTTTGTAAAACTATTTCTATACATATTAAAATTGTTCATATGATTTTCTTTACCATTCTAGTCCTGACAATTTCACATTATATTCTTGATATAAAAATTGCGCTGTAAATTAATTGCAGTTACAATGTAAATAAAAGTATGCAGATTTTATCAGTTCATTTTCAATCCATAATAAAATGTTTAATAAAAATAAATATAGTAAATGTCCAAATTTCTACTCACTGGCTTAATTTAAAAATTATATATAAAATGATAGAAAAAAAGGCAGTGAGTAAAAATTGGGAGTTTTACTATAAATCTTGTTTTATCAAAATGCAATTTCAAATTGACAATCTTGTTTTTCTATTTAGGGAATTACTGGAGGTTCCTGAAGAAGAAGAGCCGGCGTCACGGTGCATAATCCGTGGAAGCATGGCTGCAGGCATCGGCTAATGACAATTTAAATGCATGGAATTAACGTGGCGGGAGGCGAGTCCGCGGCGGGCCACGCGACAGCCGAATAATATCGTTTCATCCCCCTACGGGACTGCGCGTCGATTCGACTAACTAGAAACTCACCCTCTCCCCTTCCCTCTTCCCGTCTCTATCCTCCCCGGCGTCGACCGACCGCGATGGTTCACCGACAAAAAATAATCGTGATTCGACGCCGCGCGGATTTTTCCTTGTCCGAATGCGGACCAAGGCTTGTTAAAGCGCGGAATGAAGATGATTAGGACTCGAGCAATTCTTTGAATTATATTATGAATTTCTCGTTAAAGCATCTTCAATCATTCCATTCATTTAATCACAAATGACAAAAATCTATACAGAGACTTGGATAAATAAGAAACAAGTCAGGGGATATTTTTATTATATTTTAATTCAATTCTCTGGACACAGCAATTCAGATTGTGGTATTCTTAATACAAATACCTCATAATACTCCCAACATGAATATTGTAAGAGTAACTATTATGGTATCCTTAAACTATCTAACTCATATTACACTTTATACGACTTTAGTATTATATCTATAGAGATATCCTTGATATTTCCAACCTATAATCCACTTAACGTGATTCCACGCCTCTCCTGACGCACGATCCATTTTCGACTCTCTCTCTCTCTCTATCCGAAGTCTCACTGCTCAAAACACAATTCGGCTCACATCGATATCGATCAACTCATTGCACAACTTGTCAGTAAATGGTCCGACACATTTTTGCCGCAATCACATTAATACAAACTTAAACCTGGAATTTGTAGTCGCTTCTCAATTCTCAGTTTCTAATTGCTTGCTCCATATTTATGTGTTTCGTGATATATGATCGATAACATCGAGAATATTATTGAGTAACACAGTTTTGAGTATTATTGACGTGAGTAAGCCTACCATACGACCAAAGACGCTTCAGTAAAATGTTAAAAAGTGTTAATCAATAATGACATAAAAGATTTAAATATATATCCTCAATTTTTCAGAAAAAAAAACTACTGAATCGAAATCGTTACGTGAACAGAAATCGGGTCATTCACTATATGTACATAATTAAGAATACATAATTTGTTAGTAGAATCACCAGGTCACACATGATGCAAATACTTGATTAGAAAAATAGCAAGAATAGTCATTCTATCCGGGAGAAAGCTGTTCCCAAAGAACAATGAGTTAAAAAAAAGAGGAAAGCGAGATAAAAGAACCTCGACAGTGGTATCGCTATAGGTAGGAAATTTCGCGTGGCAGAATTATGGGCCTCGGAGGTGCCGCCTCTCGAGAACCTGTCTCCACTATCTCCTCTTTTTTCTCATCCCGCTCCACGTTTCCAGAAACGGGCACACCGTGAAAAAACAAAGAGAGGAAAGAATGTGCACGCGCGCACGTACGCCGCGAAAAGAACACAACCGACCAGTAACAAGGTAACGCGATGGGAAAAATAAGTAAAGAAGGAAGAAGAGAAAGGTGTTCCATCTTTCTTCCTTTTTGTTTTTAAAGAGGGGGAGGAGTGGTACGTCTCGCGTTAACTCGGGGAACTCGTTTAAAAGTGATAAATGCGAAACCGGGAATATGACTGAGAAAAATAACACGACCGGGGGGTGGTCGGTTTGAGTGCGTGCTGAAAACGTAGGGAATGAGACGAGGGCCGAGAAGGGATGGGCGGCCGGTTCGTCGATCGGAGGAATCGAAAAACTAATATCCGCCCCCGGGGGCCGTTTGTTTCGTATTGTTTCGGACGCTCGCTTCCCAGGCGGTTGTCTTCCAGTAACGTGATTGAGTGTCGCCATTCTTCATGGGTTTTCGCCGACTCGCGCGCTCGCCTCTTTCCTTTTCCTCCGCGGCGAGGCACGGAATCGCGTAACAATGACACTGGGCAAGGGTAAACATTCGGAGGGCTCGATTCTTTCAGATTCTCATTTTCTCACTGGTGTTACCATCATTGTTAGACCTATATAGAGAATAAGACTTAGGTCTATATGCACAGTAAAATGTTTATGATGTCAGTTTAAAAAATGTGTTTAACCCCTTCCCGTGCCATTTAGCTCGACGAAACTATCTGTATTAATTATAAGTACTATCTGTACTAAGTATCTGATCGCGACTCAGATTCGTGATATTTATGTTTGCCCCACTTATCTGGTCGCGAGTCAGACTCGTGATATTTATGTTTGCCCCAAGTATCTGGTCGCGAGTCAGACTCGCGATATTCATATTTGGGCAAAAATCTTCATCGCGAGTCTGAGTCGCTAAAGTACGGGAAGGGGTTAACATACACGTGGCATTCATCGTTTCTGCACATTCAGTTTTCTTACAATTGCATAAAATCCGCAGTCTAATCATCGTCCATATTTTTTAGGTAATTCAAGGATTAAGAAATCTTGGGGTTTTAATTGTTCTCAGGGATTTTGTAAATGTAAGGAAGTCTCTCAGGAAAATGTAAATTGTAAATAAAATGCTGCAATTCTCATTAGACACGTGCAAAATGTGTTATTAGTCCATGTCTGAGAAATGATTGATTTATACTACTTGCAGCTGTTTTCATTATTGGTACAGCTTCCTAAAACGATTCACGGCCCACTTGGCATGGACAAATGCAAAAATTGTACTTTTCAAGAATGCTGTCTTCAAATCATATTCGGCAATACTACAGAATCAGTCAAAACGTCGCATCTTTTGCACAGTGCATAGACTTTTACTCTAACGGGTAACCAGCAGAGTCTCAATTCTTTCAATAGCATGCATGTATGTATTGTACATAATGTACATTCATTTATTTCAAATTCCTCTGAATGTAGAAAAATTTTGATCGAGTATCGTGAAATAGAAATGTCATCATTTATTTCCATTCATTTATTCATCAAAATTTAGCATATACAGTAAATTATTGAAAGATCAACATACAATTTGAAATACATTGATTCTAGCATAGATTGTAGTTCTTCGCTTGGTAACGTTTACAAAGATTTGGACAGCTAAGTTGTAATACAATTTTAGAAAATTCGTTTTCAGGCTAAAGCTTGTCAGTATATTGAAAAATCTTAATACACACGTCAGGCATGTGTATATAAATTCCCAGCCGTACGTTTTTGGGGTTTCACCGGACTGTAGCTCATGCTGCGAGGGAGTGATGAACGGCGGTTGTGGGACAACCAGGCGATGGAGCGGCGGTGGTGAATCAGCCCTTAATAAGCCAAAGTGCACGCGAGCCGCGAGCAAAAGAGGATCTCCTTCGCTCTCGGACGTGGCCGCTCAGGGAGGGAGAGAAAGGATGAAGGGGATGATTGGAAGGGAAGCTGTTTACCTGGCAGATTTATGATCGAGCCGGCTATTGTTCCAGAGTTTATCTTTTTGACGTGCAAAAGAAGTCGGTTCTTCGATGGAACAGGCTAGCGCGAGAGATTTTATTAAGAACTGAGTTAATTGATGCAATGTCAAACATAATAGATGGACTGTGTTTTCTGAAAATGACTCTCGATACTGCAGTCCCGCCACGGGATGATCACGTGAAAATACAGTGGAATACGCTACGTGATGTACATAAACCAGGCGAAATGTCTGTGCCTGCGTGTATGTGCGTATAAGAGTAAGAGAATGATTTTGTCTATGTGTCTTTATACTATGTACATGTGAAAAGACGATGGCAGGCATGAAGATACCGAAGATAGCAGAGCAAGAGAGAATCTGAATGTATAGTTTGGGACAATGATTCTCGAAGATTTTTATTGTGTTACTTCCTGTTGGATTATTTAATAATATAGATAACAAAAATGAATTTTGTATTGAAAGACACTACCCTTAGCACACCTTAACACAAAACTATTGAGCTAACAAGCATGTGGCTGTTTATTACCAGACGTCTGAGTGAGAAACACTGTGCACGGTCAGGATCTGTTTTCCCCAAAACTTATTATTCCTTATTATACTATATGTACAATTCCTTAATATATATGTGTACTATAATACGTATCAGTGTTTATACTCTATTTCTCTATAATTTTACACGATGTTTTTCTCGTCAGTTTGGAGTTGAATCATCTAACAAGATCACTTTAAATTCTTGATGAACCTGCACCACATTTCTTTCCCAATTGAACGATACGGACTTTGGGAATGAACTCGACGATGGTTGAACAATATCAAAAGGGTTAAACTCATCAAAGCTTAACAGATAGACAATCACGGACGCTTTAACCCGCAGTCAATCCCGCGTAGGCGAACGGGCCATCGAGTTTCAATCGAAGCAATCAACAAGACATACCGGACACCGGAAACGCATACAGTGGTCAGTTAGAATCATCGATAAAGCGGACAGCCAGGCGTCGGCGGGAGAGAGAGAAGGAATGATCGAGACTCGGCGAGGTCTATTTTCTCTGATGAAGCGTTACGCTTAATCCGAGATTAAAAGCGGAGCGCGACGCGCAGTAAAGTTTAATGCTAACGCCGAGCGAGGGGAGAGGGATCGCCGGATCCTGGATAGTCTTGAAATCAAGGGATTAAGCCTGTTTGTCGGGTAAGGTCACTTATTAATGCGGGGGCAGGGTCAAAGTAATTCCCCGGGCCTGGCCGAAGGCTTACCGAGGACTTACCCGATATTTCAATCCTTCTCGCTAATGCCCATCACATGCTTAGAACCTGCTCTCCTTCTTCACCGTCCAGCTCGGACATTTCGCTTTCCAAACGCGATCGCCTGTTTATACAACGCGCGTCAAAATCAAATACGATCGTCCGTTTATATTTTGAATACCCTTGGTTGGAAATTTTAGGAAACGTAACAATTCATGAGTTATAAATATCTATCTGCCTTCTTAATATTCCATTTTTTCTTATGTTGCTTATGCAGTTTTAGAGGGTTCAAAACTTATCAAAGGAACGAAGAACAAATCCAACTTTATGTACTCTGTTCTTAAGACTGCACTAATTCTACTGAATCTGCAAACTCTGGTATTAGGAAGACTCTAAATACAATGAGATTTAAAAAAAGTAACATTGCCGCATTACCACATCATAATGAATAATCAGTTGCTAAGGACTCTTTAGTGGATGCAACCTTAGAAGTGTACAGAGTGGTTCTTTTAAGTAATTCCACCTAAATATCTCTTCAGCTTAGATCAACATTAAATGAATTTGTTTAATTATGTTTGCCATATATTGTAAATATCTTCTGCTATTAATATCATGTAAAATATGTAAGTGGAACTGTTGATTGACTCGTCGTAAAGGATCTACTCCGACAGGAAAGAAAAAAAAAGGAAAGAAGAGTAGGAGGAGAAAAGTTTGCCGTGGAGGATCTCCCTAGGCAAACATAATCGCCGATAATAGTCGGTCCGCTTCTAAAAACCGGAAAACTTTCGTACACCATCATCCCCTTGTCGGGTTCCAAGACGGTCGGCTTTCCGCGTCGACGACGGCTTCCACCCTCCCCCTCCCTGTTCCTGAGAAGTTGGTTTACCACCCCCGGGGGTGGTTAGCGGGTCTAGTTAAGGGGCGTCTTAATTACCCACCGTAATGAACACCTTGTCGTAAAAACTTGCGCCGGTTTAATTATTTCAGAGCGGCAGCCTCGGCCGATCTCTCGGCTCGGTTACCCTCCTCGTTTTCGGCTATCCCGGTAAGAGGGTGAACGGAACTGACAACACCAGTCGAACGTTACTCTCCCCCGATTACGTTCCCCTGCGACGTGTATTACTTTATTTTCTCACTGTCGTGCGCGTCGCGACTAGTTTCAATTAATATTTTAACACAACACTGAAAAGTGACAAAAACAACAGTTGAAATTAAAGAACAGTTAAATTCTCTAAGGCGATGTTATTTACATTAGTAAGATTGCAATTGTCCGTAGTCGTACTTTTAATCAGGGGATTCATTTAGGAGCCAAGATTTTATTTCGGAAAACGGGAAAAAGGTATATAGCCAGACGATTGACCGGTGGCGACAATTTCCACGTTCGCGCTTAAGGTCATCGAGGTTCAGGGCGACGAGAAGCGGTGAGGAGAACGCAATAAAGGCGCGTGCCCATCTACGACGGCGTCGAATCCAATTACACCCCCGCCGGTTGGATGGCAATACTTTTTAAGGGGGGAGGCGCGCCTGCAACGGGAGAACACGGAAAAGGCTCGTACGACCAGCGCTATTGCGGCGCACGGTTTGTCGTCCTCTCGCTTCTATAAATTCGCGGGAATTAAACGAAAGAATGCGGTCTGCCTCGACGTACGAGCACCGAAACCCTCGCTCTCCCTCCCTCCGCTCTCCTTTACTCTCTCGCCTCCCTTAACCCTTCTTCCGCGCAGCAGTTCCTCTCTTTCGCTCTCCCAGCTGTAAGCCGCTGGTTACACGTTTTTTTGCCCTCCTCTCGCTCGTACGCGCGAAACTCCAGCGGCTCATTTTTGGGGGCTCGTTGGATTTTTAATTAAGGCCGCGGCGGTGACTCCCTCGCCAAGAATGCGCGGTATCGCACGAGGGCAACGGCTGGTTTTTCCCGAAAAACCAAACCTACCCTCGCCACTGCTGCTGCAGCCCGCGTTCGCTGCCCGAAGAGTAGCCGGCAGCCGGTTATTTAATAACCGCCCAGTCGATCGTTTTTTCCCCTCTATCTCGTTTCTTGTATTACATCGCCAAGAGAATAGCACTTGATCCCAGTGTTTCCCAACAATTGTAGATCAACTAACACTTAACAGGCAACGACGTTAGAAATGACCTGTTAATTATGTAAAATCGTCAGGAATTTAGAAATTCAATTTTGGAAATTCTATTTTCGTCTTGTCGACGTCTGAATTAAATTCTTTTACGAAAATAAACTATGAAGGACAAATAATACCACGAAATACTACTTAGAATATGTTTCTTAAATTGATATCTCGAAAGCCATGCTCTGTACAAAAATGTTCGTGATACGTTTTTCAGGAAACCGTGCGGCTCTCCTGCCGGAGGGACGCAGGGAACGCGTGTAGTAAGGAGGGGCGAGCATATTCGCGGGGAGCGCGGCGATTTAAATATTTAAAGTCGCATCTGAAATATGTCGATTCCGGCACATAAACACCCGGCGGGGGTTAGCTCGAGGACTCGGTTGCCTCTTAGGGCCACCGCGCCTCACTGTCTCGGATGATTTATTCCTCCCGTTACTTCCTGACCTGCGAGGTTTACCGTCGCCCAGGAATTTCCATTCGTCTTGGCCCTTCAAGCCTGGATCGCGTGTATCTATATATTTTAATTTCAATCAGAACCATTTATGATCGGTGCAAATTATTTATGAAGGTACTTTTATTATTTAAAAATTATTTTTTAGTAAGCAGAATAGAATGATTTTTATGCAATTGAGAGAATTTTAACATTTTTCTTATGTAGACAGGCAGCGAAATAATGTCATAATTTATTCAACGGATTGAATCTTTAATTAGATTTATACAGAAGAGGAAATGCTTATTGATGCCTTAAAAGATCCGTCAATCCGTAAGATGGAATTCGGAAAGAATGGCATTCGCCGTTTCAGAGTCCGTCGGGATAGAAAGAAGGTATCGTAACGAAAGGAGCATCGGCGTCAGCCGAGGAAGAGGGACGTCTTTCGGAACGTTCGAGTTTTCCGCGTTATCAGCGCATTTCGTCTAACGCTTCTCATTTTACCCAACACTTTTCAAAACTCCTCATCCCTCATAGTACATACAACTTGCCTGGCTGCGTATCCGTCTCTCTCTCTCCGCCTGTGTCTCTTTCTTTCTTTCTTTCCACGTCTGCCTCGTTGCAGCCGATCCTCTCAGCTCTTTTCGCAGCCCCGTGCAAAGAGATCCAAAAAGGCACGGGGCAGGGGGCCGCGCGCGGGGGAGGGGTTGTTTCGTTGGCTCCGGCGAGCAGGAGATAGCGGAAGAAACGAGGGCGAAAGAGGGAGGGAGAGGCGGAACGAAACGGGAGAGAGGTCGTATTCAAATGTTGATGAAATTGACCAGACGCGCCGCTTTGATCTGGCCTCTTCAAATATTCGCCGAAAGATTGAAGTGAACATCTGAGGAGAGCGAGAATTATCTTGGCCGGCCGCGTCCGGAGTTTGAAACGCGGAAACCAAAAGCACCGCGCCGCTCTGATTATAGATACGTACGCCCCTCCTCTCGTTCCTCCCACGATTTTTTAATAACCTGAACGATATACAATTATTTAACTATGAATCTAGAACAATTTAATTTGCTAGAAATTGCACAGAAATTTTTTTGTATTTCAATTTTGAGATTGTATTAATGTTCGTCAATTAGATTTCCTAGTACAGGACTTCAACGCAGTTTAAGAGCAACATCTGAATAATGATCAATCGTAATGATCGGAGAACTGGAGATAAACTCAATGCGATAAAGTAACAACGAGAGGAGGTTCAGTTTCGCAGAGGGAGGGTGAGAAACACTCTACCGTCGGCATGAAGTGGCTTCGCGTCCCGAGGAGGATCAAAGCGGCATCGCACGGCAGCGAGGAATCAATTTTTAAGAAAGAAGATGTCGACCGGATGTTCTCGAGTCTGCCGCTCACCGGGGGTGACTTTTGCACTCTCGCCTCCTCCCGCCTCCCGGTGCCCCCGTTGCCGTTCGTCGTCGTGCTTTTCTGAAGCCACGGTCCATAGACGCAGGGGCGAGCCGAAGGGTAGGTTTTGATTTATGGAAACCGGCCGGCAGATTTACGAATATCAAATTCCCGTTTAAGAGGGTCGAGACCTCTGCCCCTCGCATGTGTACATTACCGGTGAATTTACAGCGTGATTCGTCGAAGCACCTTCATTTTACTCGTTCCTATATTCCCTCCTTTATGTAATTGGTACTGAAGAATTAAAAATCTATTTTTTATGGTTAACAGTATTCGAAAAATGTAGTCCAAATACTGTCTTTAATCTTCATCCTGCTCTATTCACCAACTTCCTTTCTAATGCAAATATACTAACTGAATGAATTTTAAATTTATGAAAAAGGTCAGTCATGAGTTCTATTATATCAATATTTGCAGACTTAAAACACAGGACACATGTAAAACGCATTACGTTTCGTTGAAAGAGCTTCATCCTGTTCGTTTCTATATTTCTTGCTCTGTGTAATTTATATTAAATTAAACGTCAACTTTTTTAAGAAGTAATCTAAAATATGATCCAAATATTATCTCCAATTTCCATCTATATTATCGATTCTACTCTATTCTTCAACTTCCTTCCTAATCCAAATATATTGACTGAATGACT
>NW_017142786.1:334551-341897 GCF_001652005.2 Ceratina calcarata
CAATGTTCTTCCGACGTCTGATTTCTTTTTAAAAAATGCGTTTCTAAAGTGCGTAAACTTTTGGGATTGACTGTATAGCCAATACGTCCTTAATTGATCAGATTTAAAATGTGCAATTTAACACTTATTAAATTCATAAAAACGTTCAGTCAAGTGTTCTATTATATCGATGCTTGCAGACTTTCTTAAACAACAGAACACATGTAGAACCTGGTAAACTTCATTAAAACAATTTCCGTAGGAAACTCGCATGCGTGTGCATAAGAAGCGAAAACTTGTAGCGGTTCCTGTTCCGTCTTTATTAGAGGACCTGCGACTGAGAGAGCGGCTTCGTCCGCGTTCCTGGATCGATCCGCGACCAGAGCAGAGATTAATTAACCGTAGAAGAGGTTCTGATAGATCCTGCAGGTACCCTACGAAAATTCCGATGGGCTTCTCTTCGTGATTTCCAAGATTAATTACGAATAATAAATTACAAAACGATGACTTCAGAAAAAATATATTTATGTTAGTAAAAGATACTCATTTTTAACTTAAGCAATTCTGTAATTATTTTCGAAACAGCCCTTATTTGTACAAATAGGAAATTAATAATATACTTAGATTAATTTCTACCGTACCTAATCGTTAGAATAAATAAGTGTTTGTCCGGGAAGGGGCCAGCGTGTAGCCGCGGACATAAATCCGTCGCGGAATACCGGGAGGATAGGAGGGGTGAGCCAGGCACGGCGCGCGATCAAAGCGTAATTTTAATTAGGCAGATTATACGGAAAGATAAAAATTATTAAAATTATTGCCTTAATGAAAGGGAACCTTCGGCTGGTTTACGGAGGGACGCGTAATTAAACGTCGGGAGTAGCTTCCCCCGTGGCCGAGGGTTGCTCTCGCTGCCAGCTCCACACCAGTCCGACTAATATAGCACGACCGCTGCCTTGCTTAAAAGGCCACGATTTTTATCCTTCCCCTTTCATTCTAATCCTTGCGTCTACATCAATCATTATCCATTTCGATAATTTATTATAAATAAATCGGCACAGGTGTCTCCTAATAAAAATTGTTTGTTACTTCGTGAATATGACGAAACAATTTAATAACGATTCATTATTTTCCCATGCTTCATGTCATCGTCCTTTGATTAATGCGGAGCTGGTCCTTAAAATTAATATCAATTTAAATTTCTCAACATTCCGTCCCGAACTTTACCCCAGTTTCCCGAACCCTTCCTCAAGAATCCGTTACTCATTCATCCCGTAATTAAAGACTGTTCACGAACTTGACACAGATTATTCAAAATAAGTGAATTATGTCTCAAGTGTAAAATTGTACAGGACAATAATCCTGTTTAATGGACTGAACAGACCTGTATATATGTATAGAGTACCTATCAGAAATACTTTCTAACAAGTTTCACGGTTTATTGGTAAAAGATAAGCGATTAAACACATATAAAATACATATAAGTTTAATTATACGTTGAGTTTAAATATTGAATTGTTTGTTCTTATTAAACCAGTGTGTGATATCCAAGCATGTGCAAATCGTTAATGATGAATTTAATTTAAAAAATGAGAATGATGGCAGACGGAGCAATTGCTGAGACCATTTATGTCTTCGTTTCATTTTAAGTCTGAATTATTTTATCACGGCCCTTCCAAGCGAGGACTTCCAAGAATTTCCTTCAAACGCTTCGACGTGCAACCTGATTAGTATACAGACAAATGCAGATGCATAAGTGCACAATGCATATGTATAAAATATAAAATAATTATTTTTCTACGAAGAATCTGGTTTGGGGGCTACTGAATGATATGTGAGGTGAAGTAAAACGGTGATAGGAAGTCGACGAAGGACATCTTCGTTGACTTCTTGGCCCAGGAAGAGCCGCGGCCGAGGGTGGCGAGCCAATGGAAGGTCGATAAGAGGGCCGCCCCCTGCTGATGGCAGATCAGCCCGCAAACCGCAAGGTGCCACCACACCCCCAAAAACCAACCCCGACACCCCCGCGGCCAATGATCGGGCCTAGCTACCCCCAGGACCGCAAACCAACCGCAAGACGATGCGCAGAACCGCCTCGTTCACCCACGCACCCGCGCATTACCGACCGCAAAACAAAATGGTGAACGGAGAAAGGGTGTTTAAGATATTCCATTGGGCTGGCGAACCGACTGGGGCAACCAGAGATTCGGACTACCTGAGAATCCCTGGGATCGTGCGGCTAGTTTGAGGAAATTTCATACCTGCTCGTGGAATCAGCGGTTCCGATGGTTCAAACCGAGCAAGGGGTGCCATGGGTGTTCTGGCATGAGATTAGAAAATAATTACTTCGTTCTCCCTTGTTATTTAAAAATAATTGCAAAGACAGAGAGTAAGAAAATGTAGAATAGAAATTCTAATGAAATTAAATATTCTAATGCATGTATCTCATTTCTACGATCGTAAAATCTATAATTCAAGCATACATATTTACAAGATTTATAAAATTCGCACAATAGGAAACAGAGGTGGATGGAAGTCGATTAAAAATAAAAATTCTCGTTTACGCGGAATCGTCTAAGGCCTCAATAAAATAGAAAAAAAGAGGAGAATGAAGATAGGGAAAGGCAGGCGTCGCCGGTACTCTCGGATCGACTAGAATTTTTCTGGGTGTGTTCTCATGAGTCTTGGCACCTTGGAGAGGTGAGCGAGCGAGAGAAAGAGAGGAAAGAGGAAAGAAGAGACAGCGAAGGTCGGTGGGAGAGAGAGAGAGAGAGAGAGAGAGAGAGAGAGAGAGAGAGAGAGAGAGAGAGAGAGAGAGAGAGAGTATCTCATTTCTACGATCGTAAAATCTATAATTCAAGCATACATATTTACAAGATTTATAAAATTCGCACAATAGGAAACAGAGGTGGATGGAAGTCGATTAAAAATAAAAATTCTCGTTTACGCGGAATCGTCTAAGGCCTCAATAAAATAGAAAAAAAGAGGAGAATGAAGATAGGGAAAGGCAGGCGTCGCCGGTACTCTCGGATCGACTAGAATTTTTCTGGGTGTGTTCTCATGAGTCTTGGCACCTTGGAGAGGTGAGCGAGCGAGAGAAAGAGAGGAAAGAGGAAAGAAGAGACAGCGAAGGTCGGTGGGAGAGAGAGAGAGAGAGAGAGAGAGGAGAGAGAGCTGGCAGACTGGGGTTCTGAGGTACCCCAGCGTGGCCGTTGCGGCAGCGGCTGGGGGATCCCGCGCACCCGCGGTGAGAGAACAGCCGAAAGGGGTGGCGGACGCTGGTATGGGTGCCTCGAAGGAGCCGTGGGTGGAGGGATTTTGAAAGAGGGTCGGCGGCAGGCGAGAGGAGGGCGCGGCGGGACGCGAGTATGCCGGAGGAGAAGCAGAAGACTGGAGTGGGTGAAAGTGAGGAGAAACCAGGCGGTGGATCAAGGCGGCCGGGGGTGGGTTGCCTAGCTACCGGCGAGACCCGGCCAAGATACTCACCGAGATCTCTACCTCTCTCTTTCCCTTTCCCTGTTACCGCTTTAGCTACGTACTTCGCACATCGGACCCTCTCCCTGACCATGTTCTTCGCCAACTTTCACTTAGGCCACTGGACAGGACCGACTATAGATGTGATCGATTCTCGCTTTTCTCACTGCAAACACGTTCACCGTAAAAGAGAATCATACCTTGTTTAAATGAACTCTGATGATTCGTAATAAACTTCTTTTTACGCTTTCTCTGTGTTTACTGTGGCCACTCGTCTTTGCAATGTTACCTCTTGCATTTTCATTCTCCCTCATTTACTTCTTCGTACTTTTCATCTTTTATGATGGCTCGCCTACCGCCCCTAATTTTTCCCTTTCTCTTCTTCGACTGTCTCTTCTACCTTTCTTCTCTTCTACGTTCTTTAGAAATTTTTCTGCAAAGTAGCCAATAAGCGAAGAGTCTCGTTGACATTTGAGTGAGTCGAGCTGTTACAAATTACCGTAACTTATCATCCGTAAATTAAACGAGGAGTGAGTACAATATTTGTAATTATATTTTTCACCTTTACTGATTCCTTCTCAATTGTGACAAGAACTTCATTTATACAGTATTTTATATAAATACATTCTACATGACTCTCCTTATCATTGATTTATACAATTTAAGCGATAATTTTCAAGAGGAATATTTAAAACAGCTGGAGATCGAAAACGACGGGGAGAGATTAATTTCCTTGCCAGCGGATGTCGGACTGGGTTTAGCCAACAGGAAAACCTTCTCTTTGTATTTGCATAGGCAATGGGAAATAAAAAATTGAACATCAATCCGAGAAGGGGTCGAAAGAAATCACGACGGACGGGGAGAAAATAATTGGGAGCACTTTTGAAGCCGACCCACCGGGTAGAGGGTAAGGACTCTTGAGTGTCTGGCCCTCCGCGAAATCTCGTGTACTTTACCTGCTCGTTTCAGATGCAAATTTCACCGGAAGGTTGCTCTTATATTTTCTTTATAAGAAGTTCCCTGTCGTTCGCATGGTATGTGTATAATAATTATTTTTTATCGATTCTTTTTCGAAACTAATACAACAGAATTTGACGATTTTCTAGAAATTAATTATTCATTGCACAAAACAGTTTACTCAAGTATCGACAATATTTTTATTATAAAATAATTATATCTGATTAAATTATTTAATTATGCGTCGCACAACTTGTCTCATATAATTCTTGCTTTTGTTATGATTTATTCAGTTGTTGGTTATACAGAAAACGTGGAACATAAGACAGTAGATATTTAAGATCGTCAGGATAAGTGAAATTGTAGTTTATAAATGAGGGAGGGTAGTGTCTTTAATGAGCAGGTGGGATGAGGCGCTAACGAGGGTGAATACTTTCGTGGTTCTTTTTCAAAACGCGATACAAGTGTCGCCCTCAAGCGACCAAGACGGCGAAGATATTTAAGAAGACTCACCCTCTTTCTTCTTGCCACCTTTAAGAAAGTCGCGCTCTCCACCCCCGTGGTAAGGCAGCTCGCGAAGGAGTCGGTAAAGAACAACTGTGGTACAATTTTAAATGTCGTATTTTTAGTAAAAATATCACATGCTGTACCTTCTTCAATTTGTACGATAATATAAAAATTTTTCACCACTTAAAGCAGTGTAAAGTAAAAAAATATAAGTACTTAAGGGGGATGTTTTTTTCATTTTTAACTGACGATGGAATCAAATGAAAAGTATATAATTAGAATATAGAGAGGATGTGATAAGGAAACTGTGATGGATGAAAGATTGAAGGAAATCGAAGTAGTATTATCATTGAAGAAATAAGAAAGAATTGGGAAAGAGTCGATAAGAAAGGAAAAGAATAAGGGAGGCTTTCTTAAAGAAGTGGCGCCTCCTTTTAAGAAGTCCCTAGTACACCCTCTCACCACTAAGAACGAGGGCGCCTGTGATTAAGAAAACCACCCCCTTTTTACATACCAACCCTCTTTGAAATATTGAACTGAATTCAAAACTTCCACTACTTCAGTTTCACTATTTTATTTACTAATTCCCAATTCGCTCTCTTCTGTTATAATCCTGAGGTACATTTCAATTACAGAATAATTTTTTACAATTCCTTGCTCGTATTTAGAAAAACTGATGGGAATTCTAGAGAAAGAATTGCATGTTTAAGGGTTGAAATCCAAGGGCATCGTTTTCCCTCGGGAGCATTTTTTCCCCGGGACGTACGAACCCCGTTCCGCGTAGGAAGAAGTGCGGGGGTGGGCCCCGACAGTAGGAAGAACAAAGGATGGGCTCACGGTCGGTTAATTTAATCTAAGCAAACATCATATAGATGGTACGTGAATGTGTTCCGCACGGGCTTGAGGGTCGGGAAGGAACTCGGCCCGAGGGTGGGCGAGCGAACGGCTGGTGCGGGATGGGGCAACGGGGCAGGGGGGTTGCGCGAACGCGGACTCGGAATCTAGATACATACGTAAGTACAAGAGTATTCAAGACGGCGCTCCGTGGAACGATGCGGTGTTTAGCATGTAGATGAAGATCTCGGTAATCAAGGGTTGCAGCCCCGCGGGCACACTTCGTCAAGTCTTACTTATTTCTAAACCCCTCGCCGTCCTCCGATCCGCGATCCGTCAACCCTTTCAACGGTTCTTGCTACCCATTTTTAGAAGTATAGTATTGTCATACACTTAAATATTTTGCATGCGCTTATCTCGTCTTATTCTCAATCTTATCTTCATTCGAATTCGAATTTCAGTTAGGATTCATTTGCATCGCAATCGAGTTCAAACACTGTTACACGAATTATTTTATTTCATTTTATATCATTGTCCCACTGTGTTCGTCAGTATCTGAAATTTGAAGTTCAGCTCAAAGTTCAACTCATTTAACTGCAGAGAGCTGTCGATGTTGACTAGATGAGAAATATTTATAGCACTTATACTGCATAATAAAAATTTTATTCTTACATGCGTGTATGGCAAGTGGGCCGGGAATCATTTTGGGTATACAACCAGGAAGTGATTCCACTTATAAAAATAAGTCAAAAAAAGGAGTTCTCACTTGAGGTTCTTAAAAACCCTGTCAAGTACACTGAATTGTCTGTCCAATTACTTACCCACTGCAAACATTTTTTTCCAGCTTTTATCCATTGTGTATTACGTTTTTTCGTTAGTCGTCAGACTTATTTCTCGTACGTTCAGTCTGTTCCTATGAATCAAATTGTGATAATGGCTGTTTATACCAACCATGAATCCATTCAGTTTTTATTTATTACGCATTCAAACCTAGAGATAATTTAATCCAGAAAACTGCAATTAATTTCGTCTTGTACTTTCACGCCTTCGAATCGACAGTAAAGGTAAAACCGTGGATCCTTCCGACGAGAGAAACCACCCCCGTAGAAAAAAGGGGACAAGGGAAAATTCAAAGCGGTCCATTATCGAGTTACCGTTACTTGGCCGTGCGATTTATTCGAAAGAGAGAGAGAGGGAGAAAGGTGGGAATACGAGCGCGGTGCGGCAGCGTTGGTAACGGAACCCGAGACACCCCTACCCGCGGATATCCTCGTAGCCGAAAGCCGTATCTCGTTCGAAATGATCGGGTCTCGTTGTCCGAAAATTCACCCCGTAATCGACGGACAAAAAGTAATTTCCCATCGAGGCCCGGGACAAAGGGTGATTTTGCATGGGGGCTTCGTTGCCGCCGGTGCGATAGCCAACGGGGGTGGCCAGCCAGTGACCGGTGCGTGTAACGACCGACCGCCCCCTCGTCACCCACGCGGCCCGACTGCCCCTTGCTCCTCTCGTCGGGTCGGACGAACGTTTACGGTGAACGCCACGTGCACTCTATGCGTACGTGAAACGCCGCCCGGTGGGGTTGCGGCGGGGGGGGG
>NW_017142786.1:343612-344845 GCF_001652005.2 Ceratina calcarata
GAATGAAAGAGTAAAGTACAGCTGGTTGAATTGATTCATCACATTAGCATATATGTCCAATTTTCTTAGTCACTGCAATGTATAAATTACTGAATGCAGAAACAGTTCTTTGTACGTGATGCAATTTTTCCACACGACTATAATTTTTTAAAAATGTGGTGATGATATTTTCATGCTTCCTTACGATGCAAATGGGTTAAACAACGATCCGGAATAACAGAGTAAAAAGATACAGATGCCAGGACTGTATTTCACTACCAGAACTGCAGACATTGGATTAATAACCGGGTCGCAAATCGCCGGAATACAAAAGACGAGATTTACAATCGCGAAGAAAGAAAACAGTCGGCGTCCTCGCCTCTGGACATCGGGGGAACAGGATGCCCCCCATCCCCCGATGCTCATCCTTGAACAATATGAACCCGCTTCTATGGAAGCGGCGGGAGCAATCGAACTCTTCGGCTCTTTGTTTCGAGCGTCGATTTACGAGACCGCGGGGTTCTCCAAGAAAACAGAGGAGACCGGGAGAAAAAGTCGCGGGCTCCGATGACAACGGCTGAATTTACCGGCAATTGGTAATGCGGCTCTCGACTGTAGCGCAATAAATCGGCATGACCAACTGGTCGAGCCAACGAGCCGTGTCCCTCGCTGCAACCCCTCTCTTTGTCTGTCCGATAACAGTCGGAGAGAGAGAGAGAGATAGGAGAGCGGCGGGAAGAATGCGGACGGTGGCAGGGAGAAAGAGGGAAAATCGGCGGAACGGCAGCGAGGGATGAAAAGCCGGCGGGGGTGGAACCAGGGCTCGGGGGCCTGCACAGACTATCCCGACGTTTACCGCACGCTATTCTTCATACTCCATTATCCGTGCTCCGTTCCGCTCCGCTCCATTATGCTGGCACCGCGTATAAACGAGTCGCGCGACTACCAAAGTCACACCAGTTCACATTCTGCTGGCCTTCGCGAAACACTCGATAAACACCGCTTTTCTGCGGCCGCTTCGCGCCTTGCGTGTGGCGAGAATTGGTGCTTAAGGTCTCAGATAAGCAGAGCGAAAGTAAAGCGTCCAGTTCGAAGAGATTATGCTGACTCTATTCAAGTTTGAAGTCAACCGAATGTGGGAACTGAGAATTTACGAAGTCTTAGTTTAACGTACGTTATATGAAATCAAGTCATGATCTTTTAAACAAATTAAAGCAGTTGTATTATAATAAAGCAGTTGAATTATAATATTTT
>NW_017142786.1:344885-365824 GCF_001652005.2 Ceratina calcarata
GTCATTTTGACTGCTTTGGGTAATATAGGTATATACTAAGTTTCAGTCTTTCTAGTGTTAAGTAATTATGTAATCATTTGTGTGGTTCATGTTGTTAGGCAAAAATATTGCAAAACTTTACTTTTCGTATTGACTACAGGTTTCGTCCTTCGAACGACGACAATTCATAAAATGTATGCCTTTGCAATATAAAAGTACTTGGAAACAATTGACGAAATAATCTAATCTATCCCAAAGAATAATTCTTTATACTAAAATGATATCTGCTCTGACAGAATTTCTACAACCACAACTAAAAAGGTTTCAATTTTTCTTGAAAATATTGAAAACAAACGCGTAGTGTAATGGGGACGATTCGCTGTCAAATGAAATCGTGAGGATACGAATTTCTGAAATTCGGTAAATACGTAGCTCGTGTATGTAGACTTGTACTCGTCAGGATTCGCATGAGAGGAAATCCGGAGAGAGGTCTCCCAACGCGAGGGGCGGTTCTACGTTTAATTAAATCTTTTGCGAATTTACATGCATACACGCAGAATTCTGCTCGGGCGAGGATCCTCTCGGAAGGCTTCCGAGAGGCTGGGGAACCTTTGTAGAGATTCGTATCGTTACCTGGCCAACCCTTTACCTGACGTAAACGTCATTAAGGAAACCGATCTTACGTACTCTTTTTTTTAAGGGCGCCCCGAAACGTCGACCCTTGTTTCCCTGGCCGCGAGGGGTTGAAGTTAAGCCTGGTTTTTCGTGTAACCCAGACAGACCTTTTGATTGCTGCATCCCGTAATTGCCTTCTGTGTTTTCTCTAGCCTCCACAGTTTCCCAGGTCCCAATTTTGAGAAAGTACAAGAAATGTAGTAGTTGAATTTAATTCAAATTGAGTTTAATTTCACTTAAACTCTCGACTCGATATGAAAAACTCCAAGTTCTATCCTTGGTCTTTTTTTTTATCAAAAGTTTGGAGTATGGAAAAATGAGAAAATTGGAAACTTATTCATAGTTCAAACAAAAATTTGAACGAAACGTAAGGACATATAAAAATTTATACGCAGCGTCGAAATTCAATATTGAAGGAAATCGAGTTTAATTCAATTTTAACTCTTGAGTTGGTATTGAAATTGAGTTTGTATAATTGATTAAGAGCTTGGAATTTGGAATATTGGGAAACTTGGAAGCTTATTCACAGTTCAAACGATAAGAATGATCGATACAAATCATAAGAGATATGGTAAATTGTGTTTGAAAAATTTGAAGGTAAAGTAAGAACGTATAAAAATGGACTGGTAAAAGTAGATGTACAATTTCTCGTATTTTGAAATACACTTTTTATTTCGACTCGGTCAAAAACTACGATAACAATAGGTCGGTAGATATGTATATCTGAAATCATCCTTTTTTAAAAGGGGTTTGGCGCACAGTGAACAGTGTTAGCCGTCGTCGGTGTGAAGAAATGGAAGAAAAAAAGGAACAGATAAAATCGTCACCGATACTTAATCGATTAACTTCGATGTGAAAGCGACGAGCCTTGTTTGATTTCCTCGCGAGAAGCTTTCCGCATAATTCGATTCTATTTTTCATCGTCTCGACCTGGCAAATTCTATTCAATTTATCTTAGTCGATTATGAATCACAATTGGCAATATTGCACACGAGCCCGCAATCAATTCGATCGAATCGTTATTATAGTATTTGAAACTTAAGTGAGAGGAATCAAAACTGGGTTGATCGCCCGGTCGAATTTCAGAACGAGAGCTATTCGTTTTGGAAACGAGATGCTACATGATTTAAAAAATTCCATAGAATCTTCAAAAATCAAAAGTGAATTTTGATTTAGTAACTTTAAATAAAAGTCGAGCTTCAGAATGGCACTCAGTCGTCTTGGAGATGAGATGCCACATGATTTAAATCTGATAAACTCTTTAAAAAGTAAATTATGGATTTCAATGTATTAATTTTAAATAAAACTGTAAATCGTAAACCTGACAATTGCAGTTAAAATTAATACTGATTTGAAAATTGCACGAGAATGAAATCCATCAGTAATATAATGAAACCAAGACCAGTAGATTGTACGATCAAGTGTTCAAAGATTCGACCAGGAACCCCATGCAACGCGCAGACCGTCGACAGTGATGAATGACTCGATGAAACGACAATGTTTCTATCTATATACAACGTTCTATATACATACATCATGATCATCGTCACCATCACCACGGGTAGCCAGCAGCGGCATCACCTCCACTCGCTCACTCGGCTAAGTCCTTCTTCCCATCCGTCAAACATATTACAAATCAATCCTCCGCAGAGATTCGTTGACACACAACCAGTGAAATGAAAAGTAACTAAAAATCGTATCAAGGAAAGAGGGAGAACTCGTCTGTCCGATGTTCGCCTCGAACACGCACAGGACTGTTTTCATTTTTAATGCCCACTAGTAGCCAGTTTCCGGCTGTTCGAGCCCCAAATAAACACCTTGTCTCCTCCACCGATCACAGTTTGCTCGTCTCGATATACTCATCGTCCACGTAAATTGCTACAAATCATTGAGGCCTCGCACGACTTCTCAACTGTCCTTCACACTATCTTCCTTAGTACGGCCTCCAGACGTTGTTGTCCGGTCTGACCTCCTCCTGTCTCACGCTGCAGCTGTCGGCCACCGCTCTCTGCTCGGGACTCTCCGAGTTCTGGAACTGGTTCCCGTACAACTGGGAATAGAGGATGCTCGGCAGGACGCCTGGAGTTGGGAAGTAGTTGCCGTAGTTCTGCCCGAACCCTTGCTCCTCGTGCACTGGACTCTCCGTGGTGCTCGAGTCCGTCGACAGAGACCTTGGCGACACGTACTCCTGGTACCTCTGGCTAGGCGTTCCGGTCATCAGACTGCCGAGGGGGTCCAGGGGGTCCGACTGACCCGTCGTCGTCGAGTCCGGCACCACTGTTTCATTTAAAAACAACAAAATCGCTATTGCATTCCAACTTTCTGTCTAATAAAATGATTTCATCGAATTGTTAATATTTACAGATTCAATGGCTGTTAATATTATCCAAATCTACTAAACCACAAGATATACAATCAATGTTAAATACTTCAAACCATCATAAGGATAATTAATAATTCAAATAAAAAATGCTAAAACCTCGAATTAATTATTCCTAAACATTTCTAAACGAACGAATATTCGTAGTGTATTATATTCTTTAATGCAAACTATTTTAAAGAAATTATTTTCGTTTATTTAACTGTACGTAATTTTTAGTATTTATCTCTGTGAGGATGACCTCGTCTCACTGACCTATTGCCACGTGGGGCAGGTCACAGGGCAGACGCGGAGTCGGCGTTTTTTTTTTGCTACTACTATCACGCGTACGCGTTCCCAGGGAAAAATGTGGGTCACGCCGGATCACCGACCCATTCATCGCTTCCTAGTCCGTTTTGATATATTATATTTACAGTCAACGCAAACCTTGCTATTTTACAACACGATATTTCCAAAACACTGGCGTATGTATGTATGTGTATGTAGATAGATTTTTGTATTTGTATTTGTGATGATTATATGATTTTTGTGTGATAAATAGCTCTTCATTTGAAAATCAATATCTTGCAATAATGATTAATAGCGCTATCGATTACAACTAATTCTGATTTAATGTAAAATACGAGTATATTTGGTTTGCATTTAGGGAACCGCAAGCGAGCATATGGACCTATCAAATTCAAACTATAATTATTGCAGAACCAATAAAAGTAGAAACATTTAATAGAGATCTCAAATAGTAGGTTTAGTATTGCCCATAGTGATAGCACTTCAATTAAGCTCGATGCAATGTAATGAATTAAATCAGTTTCAATAATTCCTTTAATATTTATCAGTTACTTTATTATTTTATATCTCGTTATAGCGTATGCATTATAATTATCATATTAACAAAACACTGTGTAAAAGTTTAAAAATATAAAGAAACGAATTGCGGGACTTTTGAATGATTGCTTATCCTATTAAAAGATGCCCAAACCATATGCAGACTGGTCCTTGTAAGTAAGCAGTGATAATTTTTATACAGTCTGTACATGAACTTCCTCTGAGCGCATAAGAATCCGTAGTTTACTATTAAGAAACTGGCAGGAGACTTACAAGATGAGACAGCGGAGAAGGCGTCCGGCTGTGCGGCGGCCGCAGCACCGGTACCAGCGGTGGTGACGGTGGATCCCGCGGTGGAGTCGGGCGCCGTCGGCGTGTTCATGGACGCGGTGCCCGCGAACGACGCCAACGACGAGGTCGGCGGAGGTGGCGGCGGTGGAGGCGGCGGAGGGGGTGGAAAGGTGGCCTGTGCCGCGCACGACGACAAGGGTCCGGGCAGGTAACCAGCGTAACCGGCCGTGCTCCCGTATCCCCACGAGTTGCTCGCGGTCAAACCGAACTGGGACATGTCTAAAGAGATGCGTGCTCGTTCGTGTATCAATATCGCAAACCTCGCGTCTCTTACCGATGTCGAATGAGAAAATTATTATCAATTCTCAGATGCAATTTGTACCGGTTGTACTTTCAGTTATTCAGAAATTTTTTTTAATCGTGATTTTGTCTAATTTGTAGAGTCACATAGTGTTTCGATTGTCTTGTGACTAAATCTTGTGATATACAGTGACTCCCATTAATATTCGGACACACTTCAAAATAGCAATAAATAAAATTTTTAATATTGGATCAAACAACTTCATTTTGTTAGGAGGTGTGGTTTACTACATTTACTACAAAAAAGAAATTTATTCAAAATTTTATTCATAGAAAATACTGACGAACCTTGATCGCTTAATCCGGGACATCCTATACATATATGTAGATTATAATAGGGATAACGAACGTCTCCGTCGGGAATCCCAGTTACCCCACTACCGACTTGAGCTGACATTGCTGACAATAAACAGCAAGCCTCATGCATTTACAGTTCATTATTACATTTGTAGTTGCACTTATTGGTATTCTTATTATCCTATTTATATTTATTTATGTTTTATTCTTCTAAGTATGATTCAGAACTACAATCATTATTATTATTATTTAGTACAGGAAACAATGATTTGTACAATAGACCTTCTGTACATTGTTAATCCTGTTGTAATTAAACTGGACTTCATGGAGCTTAAAGATCAAAGAATACTAATGAATGCCTGCTTCGATTTGAAAAAGAGGAAACAGAAGCGTATTGAAAGCATTTACCAGCTAACAAAAGCTATAACCGAAACACTTATTCATGAACACAGGGGTTCGAACTCTCGTTCCACCACTATACATAAAGAGTCAGGCACAAAGGCGATTAAAGCGAGACTTTAACTTGCAACAAGAAACCAGAAAGCCAGGGAACCGCTGGGAACTGATGCGATGCAGTGAACAAAAACGTAAACGCAATTGTTAAAAGTTATAAAGCAGGTGGATTTATCCGGCGTGGATCGAGAGACGCTGACAGGAATTATCGATGTCCGATGCATGCGGGGAAAAAAGTTAATAAAGGAAATACCCGGCATGCTTGGATACTTTATCGGAGAATTTTCCACGTTATCGCGTTCGTACCGAAGGTGACTCATTAAAATCGACCGGCTCGAATATTTTCACTACCGATTTCTTCTCCCGCGAGAAGATAATAACTTGCGGGCGAAGCGCGAAAATCTATATCCACGTCGTCTATTTTCCTATCTATTGTTTCCTGCAATTAATTGGATTATACTGTTACGAACTGAATACTGCGAGGGTGCAACTTCTGAGGACAATCGGCTACTAAGACAACCGTTGATACAATTAACAAATTAATAGGAGGTTCTCACTGATTTATCCTCGAGGAGAACGGATGCTATCGTTCCAAATCATAATTACTTGTTACCATCATACATTCTGGGCTCTAATTTAACTTTTAGATCCCCGGAAAACAGCCATATCGGCTCAAGAATGGTTGACTACTTTATATGGCGTACAGAGAAAACGTATTTAAACAAATGGCTATCAGACGGACATACAGTGCTGTGGTTTGTTTTTTATTCCTTTGCCTTTTAATCGAGATGTGAGGGTGTTATTGTATTAATCGATGCTTCATATGAATTATGATAAAACGTAACTTGATTTCATAATTTATAAATCAATAATTATTATAAAATATTACAAAAATTTGTAAATGTTTGAAAATATGTATTTAACCCAATGGATATTAATCAGTGGGTTTTTATTAATTCAATATTGATAGAACTGTTGAAAAGTGTCGGATTTCCGGCGGGGGATGAAGAGTCGAAAGATGAGAGATACACTGGAACTGTGTTTCACATACAAGTTCGCAAATCCGGTCGCAAACGTACAAAACGAACGAGGCAGAGGAAAGCCGGTCGGGAGAGGAGGGGGTGGAGGTTAGCGGAGCCGAAAACGACGAGCCACCCCCGACGAGGCCACCGCCGCTCCCGTGGCAACCCCTTTAATATAATATTTAATCTAGCTTTGAACAGGCTTGTGGTTTCTGCCTCTGGAGCCGAGAAGCTAGCTCTCGCAAGCCTAAACCTCCCTCCCGGTCCCTGCGCCCCCTCGCCATCCTCGTCTATAACCGAGACCAAGCGTCTGCTTGGAAATATTCCCAGCTACGCCACTGCGCTTCTTACGATATCGACGATGAAATTTCATTTTCCAAAAACGAATATTGCACTTTTGACCGGAGACGGTTGCCCTCAAAGCTTTCCCCAATTTGTTCTATCGATCATCGGTTCAATTAGTTTTATCGATTATTACCCATCTCTTGGACGTATCAAGATCAGATTTAATACTTGAATGAGTTTTATCGGAAACACATTCTAATGAAAGCATGTATAGGTTTATTCATCCCACGAAGTCAGTATGCCATTTTATTTTAAATCAATCACAGTTTCCATATGCACGTAACTATATTCTTATAAATTCTTCTTCTTAAGCGATTTTAAAGTTAATCAGTTACTTAATCAGAGTTCTGCTAATCAGTTTTTGCATGACTTTGCATTCTTTTTTACACCCACAATGTATAGGAAGAGTTAAATGTAAATACATTCTTCTTATAATTGTCCTTTCTATACTGGTACTTCTTGATAATTATGTGAAAACAACAGCTCTTGCATCTCATAAAAGTCCGTAGAGCCTGGCTCTAATTGTGAGAAACTGATGAATGATTTCAACTAGCAATTCTTATCATTAGACTGCGGATTTTTATGCAATTACAGAAAATTGCATATAAGGAAATGCACTAATTATGCAGAATCTTCAAAATGCATAAAGCAACGTAAATCTGAAAATCCTAGATAAATCGATTAGATTCATTAAAATATGTTTGAAAAGTATGATTTTGCATAGAAATCTGCAGTCTTCTTATTCTGTACTTTCATTATGGTTCATGATTCGGTTTTAACATGCATTCCACCAGCAGGTGCAGTGAATTTTTGAACGAATGGATGGAGACTCTTTCGCGTACCCCCTTAGGATTTATTTTTGCGGCGTATAGGCAGCGTCCCCGATAGATTTTCCAATGAGTTACCAAAAGGGCGGAGGTGGGTGGGGGTGGGGTGCCAGGGAGCAGAGGAGGAGGGTGTAGCAACCGGACAGAAAACGGGAGGGAGGGCGAGCAGCGTTCGAGATCAAAGGGTTGGTCATCCCTCGCGTACCTACGGCCAACTCAAATAACCGAGAGCTGCACCCCGGCCCTCGGCCAGCGGCGCTGCTGGCCCGTCGTTGACGAGAGCCTAACCCTAAATAGTGCAAGCCAGCATGCTTTCACGTCGTTCGTTCAATTTTCACCCGGGAACTGGCCAGGGAAGGGTGACTTCACCCTGGCTGATATCGCGATGTAAGGAAAACCTTTGATTAACGCGACGCTAATTTCACCGACTCGATTTCAGACTGGCGCTTCTCTTTTTTCAGGTTCGATTGATGATCGATGCTCTGATCAAATATAAACTAAAGTGATATAATAGAATCATGAATATATCATTTTTTCTATATGAATTATTCTCGATCATTTATCTCATTTATTTATTATTCTTTGTTATTACACTTTATATTTAATTTTCACTGTTTTGTTACTATACCTGTGAGTGTTACAAGAATTGGTGTATTAATAAATAAATAAAAAATATAAGAATTCGAGATTAAAGAAGGAAGTAAATCAGAATTTGATCAAGAGACGTGACGTCCAAGTATTTTGCAAAGACCACGGGTGAAGATGGCTGTATCCGGCGTGGATCGAGAGACGCTGACAGGAATTATCGATGTCCGATGCATGCGGGGAAAAAAGTTAATAAAGGAAATACCCGGCATGCTTGGATACTTTATCGGAGAATTTTCCACGTTATCGCGTTCGTACCGAAGGTGACTCATTAAAATCGACCGGCTCGAATATTTTCACTACCGATTTCTTCTCCCGCGAGAAGATAATAACTTGCGGGCGAAGCGCGAAAATCTATATCCACGTCGTCTATTTTCCTATCTATTGTTTCCTGCAATTAATTGGATTATACTGTTACGAACTGAATACTGCGAGGGTGCAACTTCTGAGGACAATCGGCTACTAAGACAACCGTTGATACAATTAACAAATTAATAGGAGGTTCTCACTGATTTATCCTCGAGGAGAACGGATGCTATCGTTCCAAATCATAATTACTTGTTACCATCATACATTCTGGGCTCTAATTTAACTTTTAGATCCCCGGAAAACAGCCATATCGGCTCAAGAATGGTTGACTACTTTATATGGCGTACAGAGAAAACGTATTTAAACAAATGGCTATCAGACGGACATACAGTGCTGTGGTTTGTTTTTTATTCCTTTGCCTTTTAATCGAGATGTGAGGGTGTTATTGTATTAATCGATGCTTCATATGAATTATGATAAAACGTAACTTGATTTCATAATTTATAAATCAATAATTATTATAAAATATTACAAAAATTTGTAAATGTTTGAAAATATGTATTTAACCCAATGGATATTAATCAGTGGGTTTTTATTAATTCAATATTGATAGAACTGTTGAAAAGTGTCGGATTTCCGGCGGGGGATGAAGAGTCGAAAGATGAGAGATACACTGGAACTGTGTTTCACATACAAGTTCGCAAATCCGGTCGCAAACGTACAAAACGAACGAGGCAGAGGAAAGCCGGTCGGGAGAGGAGGGGGTGGAGGTTAGCGGAGCCGAAAACGACGAGCCACCCCCGACGAGGCCACCGCCGCTCCCGTGGCAACCCCTTTAATATAATATTTAATCTAGCTTTGAACAGGCTTGTGGTTTCTGCCTCTGGAGCCGAGAAGCTAGCTCTCGCAAGCCTAAACCTCCCTCCCGGTCCCTGCGCCCCCTCGCCATCCTCGTCTATAACCGAGACCAAGCGTCTGCTTGGAAATATTCCCAGCTACGCCACTGCGCTTCTTACGATATCGACGATGAAATTTCATTTTCCAAAAACGAATATTGCACTTTTGACCGGAGACGGTTGCCCTCAAAGCTTTCCCCAATTTGTTCTATCGATCATCGGTTCAATTAGTTTTATCGATTATTACCCATCTCTTGGACGTATCAAGATCAGATTTAATACTTGAATGAGTTTTATCGGAAACACATTCTAATGAAAGCATGTATAGGTTTATTCATCCCACGAAGTCAGTATGCCATTTTATTTTAAATCAATCACAGTTTCCATATGCACGTAACTATATTCTTATAAATTCTTCTTCTTAAGCGATTTTAAAGTTAATCAGTTACTTAATCAGAGTTCTGCTAATCAGTTTTTGCATGACTTTGCATTCTTTTTTACACCCACAATGTATAGGAAGAGTTAAATGTAAATACATTCTTCTTATAATTGTCCTTTCTATACTGGAAAACTACAAATACGATAGCTATGTACTAGTATGTCAATGAAGTGGATTGCACACGAGATTCTTGTGTCTCCTTATAATTGCTAATCAACGTACAACTGCAATCGTTTTCGAAACAGCGACACACCATAAATAAATCATGCTGGAGGTAAGACAGCGGTAGGCAACATTCATCATGCAGATAAAACCGGATCTACTCACTTTGACAGTTGCCGGGCATTGCGTGCCTGAAGGAGGACAACGGGTCCCGCGGTTGCAACGGGTTCGGCAAAGGTTGAAGCGGATTCGGCAACGGCTGCAGGGGGTCCACTAAGGGCGACGCGAAGAATGGGCCACCCCTTTGGGATGCGAACGCGAACGCGTGGAACTGCTGCTGCTGCCCTAAAAGAGACAACACTGCGATCAACCGTGCGCCTGTCCAATGGACTTCCGGTAACCACATTAATCATAAACCTGTCCGAGTTTCTCTTTCCGTTACGATTAGATTCACAATCATGGATTTTCTACATGAGCTTAAGATTCTCAACGATGCATTTATACTGTGCTTTATACGTACTGATATTGTATATACTGAGTCGTCCAAAAAGTGCGTGTAGATTTTTATAAAAAAGGAACACATTTGAATTTTGATATTCATTTATTGATTTATTGAATTACGTATGTGCTATTTTGTTCCACACTCATTATCCATCTTTCTTCATGCATCTTGAAGATTCTACCCCTCGATTATAAATTAATTTCAACGAATTTTTTCATATCAGAAAACAATCACTCATTACGTGAAAACGTTCTACCGTCGAAAGTAACGAGGTTCTCCAATTTATAGAGTACCGGGGATCGAAATTTCCTCCAGATCACGTTTCGCAGCCACGAAATTCCGACGCTATCTCGCACCCCAGCTACCGTGCATGCACCCCTAAAAGTCGCTAGGGACGGTTAATTTTTTTTGATGTCGTTCCGATCGAGGACTTTTTATTTGGTCAGTTAGCCGAGCATTCGCTTCTTGGTGATCTCGCGTCGAAACGGGAATAAACGCTGTGAGGGTGAGAGACCGGAGAAGAGACAGGTCCGAGGCAGCAGCGATTCATTTTATCCGGCGGGTACGGTGTCGCCAACCCAATTAAAGACGTCCCAACAGGCGAGGCGTCTGTCCTATCCGACGAGTCAGGGACTCGGCCAGGTTAGGCTACATCTCCGCAGCACACGTGGCCACCGGCTTTCCCTAGTTGCGTACAGCCCGTCGAAATCTACCGCCGTTGGGACGAAGGCACCGGAGCCGGGAGGGCGGCCGCTGCCCCCGCGTCGCGTCGTCCTGATAATCCAATCGAAGCCCTAATTCTAACCCGGCAACCCGAAATTCCCGCCGGTTTGCTGAATACGGTACCGCACGCTCGACTCGATCCAGGAGACACAATGGGGCCGCGACGACGGAATACGGACCCGGGGTTAACGAGATCTGTCGTTAAACGGTCGTCCCATACGCTTCTGCGCGAAGGAATTTCCAAAATCAACTTTCCTCAAGCGTAAAGTCCATAGATCTTGTCTTAAGGAAAAATTATCTGGACTGATCACTGAATCCCAAATTACTTCGTTCTAAATTTAATTAATAAAATCCTAAACGAAAAGTATATTATACAGCCATATGAATGATATGACAGTGAAGATAATTATTTTGTACGTAGAATTCTTTAA
Organism: Ceratina calcarata; assembly: GCF_001652005.2. Classification (NCBI taxonomy): domain Eukaryota; kingdom Metazoa; phylum Arthropoda; class Insecta; order Hymenoptera; family Apidae; genus Ceratina; species Ceratina calcarata. The sequence continues at coordinate 356,447 of NW_017142786.1, forward strand.
ACAATGGAAGTCAGTTTGAAAAATAATTTAAAATAAGGAGAGTAAAATTTTCATTCGAGTGAAACCACTCCACCGGTCGACTTGAAAGTTTAAAGATATATTCGTGCTGTACTATAAGTATTGAATAAAGAAGGATTTTTCGAAATTCTATTCTCAAGATGATGAAAGATGCTAATATGTGTTTTTCTTTGTTTGCAATATTTCTTCAATCTAATGAGAATATAAATTGTTTCTGCTGCTCCAAAATATAATTAACGTATATTTCCACCCTCAAGATGAAAATATAATTTCTTGAATAATTATATTTTTTTTACACAATATGTGATATCGCTTTGGTTTCTCTTATTGTGTTAGGCTCATGGTGTAAAGAATTCGTGTTACATTTCTGGGTAGACGTTATACAAGGAATAAAGGGATCCGGTGGAAGGGTGGCGGCGTGAGATGAAAGGGTTACGAGTTGCGGGTGGTCGATCGGCGGCGTTTCTTCAAAACCGGCACGGCTGCCTCGTCTTTGACACGCTCCCTAATTTTATAGCGCCTACATCCTCTAAAGCAGAACGTGTCGCGCGTGTCGAACGTATTAACTAGTTCCGTTCCTGGTAATTGAAACGATTATTCTTTCTTTCTCAGTGTTTTAAATTCAGCATGAAATAATATCAGATGAAAGACGCAATAAGGAATGCGTTGGACTTTATCAAATCTTTCTATCATAATAAAAAATAAAAACAGTTCGTTTGTAAAAATCAATAAATCAATTGAAATCTCAAATTATGATGGATTACGATGATTCTCAAAACGTGGTTGAATCTGAAGCGACTGTTGAAGACAGATAAATCCTCTAGTGTATGAAAAGGGTTGGAAAACAAGTTGCGCAGCGGTGCGGTGAATCACGCAGGTTCTTTCTCGTCGACCAGCAATAAATCAGCCCTATGAATTCTACACGGTAGGAGGGCTCCTAGATGGAGTAGGAAGAGGTCCGATGCCTCATTCGGAACTCGGAGCGGGCGCCCGGTTCGAGGGTCGTAATTAATTAAACAAGCAATTCATTACACATTCTACCCTCGTCCCATAGCCAAAGGTGGCCTGGCCGCCACCAGAAAGAGGATGCCAGAGCTAAGGAAATTGATCAAGCGAGAGACAGAGTGGAAGGATGCCTCGGGCGGAAGTTGGAAACCCCGAAATCCCGAGTTCCACACACACGTTTCTACACGGCCGAGGCTTTTGTTAGAAAATAGCACGAAAATGGCCGGCCTCGTCGTCTACGTCGCACGTTCGTCGCGTCGCGAAGTGGGGGGCGACGGTACCGAAATGAGGAGCCTGTCGCTGCCAGCTGCTAACTCTCCAGAAATTCCCTGGCAGTCAACGGCCTGTACGCGTAAAAGGGTGCTCCGATGAAATCGATACCGAGTCCTAAAGAAGGTCCGAGCCGATCGCTAAAACTCGTATGCGCTCTTTCGCGATTAACTATATTCGACTGAAGACGAACCATCACCCCATTACTCATATGATAATCAATTCCCTAATCCTTTCCTTATTAGTGTAAAAAGTATATTTAATATGCACATGAAAATGATAGATAAACTTCAGAGATTCTAAGTCTTTCTTCGATCTTTTATCAACAAATATGATAAACTGAATGATATATAATATGATAAATGAATACATTTTAACGAAGCATGCTGACACACTGAGCACCCAACAGCACCCACCCCAGCGTTCGGTCGGAACGTGACACGTCGTCGTGGGCGCGCGTAGGTTTCGGAACAGTCTCTCGGCTCGGTAAATTTCGATTCCGCGACATAATAGCAGCTCCGTTCGCTAGCGTAACCGAGAAACCGGGAGACGTTTCCGTCGCCGCCGCGAAATAACCGTGGGGCTTCGGTAAGGTAATTGTGCGTCTGGAAGCTGGTAGTAGGATTCCCTTTCTCTATTGCGACGAGCCGGGAAACTTCGTAGGCGTCGCACAATATCTCCGCGGCTAAACGCCGCAGCCCCTTTATCAATGTTATGGCGGCCGGCCGCGGTTATAAATAATGGCAATTGCGCGAAACTTAGCCCCGGCCAGGGAACCGCACAGACGGCCCCTCCGGGCCATTCCGAACTTGCGGCTTTCGACGCTCCTCGTGACTTTCCACGCGAGTTACGCGACCACTTCTACCGGCAACTCAACGATTTTTTTTTAGAAAAATTTCTAAAAATTGACGAATTCCTTTGGGGAGATTCATCCATGCGATGCGATCAAAATAAATGTATTAGATTATCCTTGATTGTTTCAGTCAATGTATCGCACACGTATTTTAAAAGTAACATAAGTCAAAAGTTAATGTTTTGGGAAAATTGGGGAAAACTATTGGTGTGCTTAACACATGGTGCTTTTATTACATGTATTGCTCAATGGTTACTCTTGCCGAATGAGTGGAGGCAGCTTCAAGCAAGAAGAATGATAAATACAAATTTTCGACTTGTACCACTTTAGAAATACATGTGCGACATAGTAATTTTATTTTATAAGACAGTAAATGAAATGATCATTTATGAAAGTGAACCCAAGAGTGATTGCTTTAATATTTTCATACATACATTTCACTTATTGGAACTAGTATCTACATTGCATAGAGATCTAACTTTCTCTTACTTGAAAGAAAATCAGCATACCAATCGCTATTTGCATCGTTATAATAAATTATATAATATAAATCTACATTTTCACCCCATTTGTCCATAAATCTACGCTTTCACCCTGAGTGTACATAACGCCAAGAAAATAGCATATGAAATGTAAATGATAAATAAATAACAGCAATGCTTACAGTGATACTCACTGGTCTTGGATCGCGGTTCCCGCGGCCCGTCGACGGTCACTTTGATAGCCTTGGTGTAGGTCGCGACCTGCGGCGGCGTCGTCGACACGGTGATCGTCAACGTGAAGCTCTTCCCTGTAACGATAAAAACGTGTATTCGAAAGATGAAATTGGAACGGAAGTTTGTGAACGCGGAGGCTCCCGCTACGGGTGGAACTCGTTGGTAACCGAATTAACCGTCGGTAATGTATCGAGGGCGTTGTGGACGACGAGGGTGGCCAGCCGACGCGTTCCGAGGGTGCCCGCTTATGTCCGGTTATGTTAAAAAGCCTATTACGCGAGCAGTAACGACGAAAAACAATCGCCCAACCCTCTTCACCCTTCACTGTTTCTGAAAGTTTAAGAGGATTTCATGGGTTTTCGACCTTCCGGTGTTTCGCTGTCTTCTCGGTTTTAATTGAAGTATTACGAAGCAACGCACATATAAGTATCACGTTTTATGAAGATTTTAATTAAAATCTGTCTTATAATATTCATATAAGTACTGTTAAATGACTATGCAGTTCCATCCAATTGATATTTAAGAATAGTGACAACTCATTAAATTAAAAATGAAATAGTCACACTTATTCTAGATGACGAAATCTACGAGTGTTAAATAACTGAATTGTCAAATTGTTCGATATTGCATTTAAAACGGCTCGACAATAATTTGAAATCGCTTTAAGTACTGTTAAATGACTATGCAGTTCCATCCAATCAATATTTAGAAATAGTGACAACTCATTGAATTAAAAATGAAATAGTCACACTTATTCTAGATGACGAAATCTACGAGTGACAAACGAGTGTTAAATAACTGAATTGTCAAATTGTTCGATATTGCATTTAAAACGGCTCGACAATAATTTGAAATCGCTAAATACATGGTAATACAGAATAAATATGTGACAGACTATGATACAGAGTAGAAATGAGACAGGGGATGTTTCGATAAAATGCTCGTTAAAGAGGGGACAATGTTGCGTAAAAAAAAACGCACGCAATAAAACGCGGTGGTGATGCACACGCGGAGGTTCACCGCAATTCCACCTGCACACTCTTTCTCTCGTCCACCCCCATCGCATCGATTCTCACCCCGTGCAGATCACCGATCGGCCCTCCATTTGTTATCTCCAATTCCTCAAAAATTAATCACTATTAATCCATGCAAATTTCCATTGTAATTGTACGGGAAGCAAATTCATATTTGGAATATTTGGAAAAAATAGTGTGGACTAAGAAAACTGTGAATTAATTTCAATATAAGAAAATATTGATGAAAAATGATGGATACAAAAATATTTCTAGGTAAAAAGAGCTATAATATTCAGTCGTAAAAGCTCCGGTCAAACTTCTTTTTTTCGACACGCTATGATACTAACAGACTAACTACTAACGGAAAGCGGAAAGAAACGGTGAAAGAGAGAATCAGCGGCCGGAGGGATGGGGTGTAGGGGAATAATGGCGAGTGTCGAGCGTGGCCACACGGTGGTTCACCACGCGAGCTTCTCGTTTTCCACGGAAGGGATCCCCAGTCAGTTTGTTGCAAGTCACGGCATCCACCATGGCGGTGACCTGGCAAACCTTTTCGTTCGGTGGTTCCACCAGCCGGTTAGGAATCACGTTGAGGTATCACCCCTTGCCGTGCCAGTCGCCGTACAAACCATTAAAAGTCGCCCCAATAACGCACCCCTTTCACTCAGCGATATTCTTCGATTTCCAAAGGGTGTCTTCCCTACTCAATAAACTGTTTGACAGACGTGTTTAGGTTTAGTCTTGAGGTAATGTTGAATTATTTCAAAACCAGTTTTAACAGACATCACGCGACGTGGAGTCGTTTTAAATTTTTGTCAATAAAGGAGAATATATAAGGAACGATTATAGTGATTTCGTACAGAATTTTTGGAGCCACTAGACTCGTGACGTGAACGTTGAGGGGTGAAAATTGAATTGGCACTAGTCACCGCGGATGAAAATAGAAAGGGGCGGAGGGGGATCGGCACTCGAGATCGATTCCCTGATAATGCTCGTTAGCATACGATTCTCTGTGAAAATGTGAGGCCGGGCACACGCACCCATGACCAGCCGCCTGGACCCGTTCCGTTGTCGAGCCAATTAATTAATTTCAATTTTCGCCAAACGAATCGCAAATGCGCCATTGTACGCTGATAACGAATTGATTATGGTCAGAGATGAACTGCCGTCAGCGGGAACCGTCGCATCCCGTCGCAACGTCAGGCTCTGACGCCTTCCCGTGAAAATCACCAAATTTTCCGGTGAACTCGTACCCTCGCAATATTTAAAGAACAAATATAACGCGTTCGAAAGATTATTTAAAAATGTATCAAAATTATCGTATATGTATTCTTATTATTTATTTGGTAAAAGATCAGCGTTTTACATGTTCAGCTTTTTCACAAACACACATAACTTTACTAATTTCTAGGTGTTGAACACGAATTTGACAATCGAATATTTTATGTAAAATACTTGGGGCGGGACTATTCCGAACTTCAGTCATTTATTTTCCCAGGAAATATTTTAAAGGAAGAGCAAACAGATCGGAGGTAGTTATTAAAGTTCTGGTTTCATTATTGTTAACTCGGTTAACCGCAACACGCGCGGGGAAAGATCGGTTAAAATGTGAATATCGAAATTTCTTGTTTGGATTTAAATATGTAAATACAACGCGTGAATAATGTTTGCCCACTCTGATCTTCGATTCCCTGATTTTCATGAGTAGATGAATCCTCTACAGAAAGAGATTGGAATTTTAATATACAAATTCTAATGTAACAAATCATAGATCATCACTGGACTACGGATTTTATGTAATTGTAAAAAAATAGAATCTGCACAAATGATAGATGCCGCCTGTGAGATATGAAACAATTCAGAATATCAAAAACTGAACAAATAATTAAATGTTCAACAAATACTATATCATATCATACCATATCAAAAAAAATATTTTATTCTGTATAAAATTTCGCAGTTTTTGCTGATATGTGCTGGTCCATATTAAACGTGAGCAAAAACAATCATTTTATTTGAGAAACGATTTAGAGGCCAGAAGAAAATGTTTTTTTCTAAATCCCGATTTAAGAGCACTGTCTCGAGGTTAGAGGTTGAGCTGCTACCGTCGGTAGATGCAAAGATTTAGCATAGCTAGAACAAAGTTGAAGGACGCCTATCTCGCAAGGGCTGAAACTATAAGCGCCCAAATGATCTATCTCGTTATAAGGCTTAGGGCTGAAGGAGGGGGGAGTGGGAACGATCCACCGAGAGAGACTACGCCGCGCTAGGGAGCCGAGTATTACAGACGAACGTGCGGGATCGGGGCCGTGGCTTATCATCGATATTACAAGCTGCCTTCTCTCGGTTTTCCATCAACCGTGAGCACTTTTTGGGAGCTCAAACCAATTGTCCCACCGCTCTTTTGAATACCGCATCGTTTTAAGTATGAACATCATTGATATAAAGAGGTGCTTGAATAAATTAAACAAGAATATATATTTCATTGATCATGTAAACCTTTTATTCTAAATCTAATCATACAAGTTTTAAAAATGAATACAATTCAATGTGCTTGAATAATAATTTAAACTATATAATAAAATAATCTAAACAAGCCAGAAACGTTTGGACACAGCGTTAAGGAGTAATGGCAAAGACTCTTCAGTCATTTATTTTCCCAGGAAATATTTTAAAGGAAGAGCAAACAGATCGGAGGTAGTTATTAAAGTTCTGGTTTCATTATTGTTAACTCGGTTAACCGCAACACGCGCGGGGAAAGATCGGTTAAAATGTGAATATCGAAATTTCTTGTTTGGATTTAAATATGTAAATACAACGCGTGAATAATGTTTGCCCACTCTGATCTTCGATTCCCTGATTTTCATGAGTAGATGAATCCTCTACAGAAAGAGATTGGAATTTTAATATACAAATTCTAATGTAACAAATCATAGATCATCACTGGACTACGGATTTTATGTAATTGTAAAAAAATAGAATCTGCACAAATGATAGATGCCGCCTGTGAGATATGAAACAATTCAGAATATCAAAAACTGAACAAATAATTAAATGTTCAACAAATACTATATCATATCATACCATATCAAAAAAAAATATTTTATTCTGTATAAAATTTCGCAGTTTTTGCTGATATGTGCTGGTCCATATTAAACGTGAGCAAAAACAATCATTTTATTTGAGAAACGATTTAGAGGCCAGAAGAAAATGTTTTTTTCTAAATCCCGATTTAAGAGCACTGTCTCGAGGTTAGAGGTTGAGCTGCTACCGTCGGTAGATGCAAAGATTTAGCATAGCTAGAACAAAGTTGAAGGACGCCTATCTCGCAAGGGCTGAAACTATAAGCGCCCAAATGATCTATCTCGTTATAAGGCTTAGGGCTGAAGGAGGGGGGAGTGGGAACGATCCACCGAGAGAGACTACGCCGCGCTAGGGAGCCGAGTATTACAGACGAACGTGCGGGATCGGGGCCGTGGCTTATCATCGATATTACAAGCTGCCTTCTCTCGGTTTTCCATCAACCGTGAGCACTTTTTGGGAGCTCAAACCAATTGTCCCACCGCTCTTTTGAATACCGCATCGTTTTAAGTATGAACATCATTGATATAAAGAGGTGCTTGAATAAATTAAACAAGAATATATATTTCATTGATCATGTAAACCTTTTATTCTAAATCTAATCATACAAGTTTTAAAAATGAATACAATTCAATGTGCTTGAATAATAATTTAAACTATATAATAAAATAATCTAAACAAGCCAGAAACGTTTGGACACAGCGTTAAGGAGTAATGGCAAAGACAGAAATATCGATGAAAGAAATTTTCGATATGGCTATGAAAACTAAGTCAATTTTTGGCTTAAAATTGCATGGAAAATTATAGAAAAAAAAAAACAGTGAGTAGAAATTATGGTGTAGGCAGAAACTGGGAGATTTACTATAATTCTTAAATCAAGGATCTTTTCTCGGACAAAAATGGAAGCAGGCTAATTTCTCTTTCATTAGTGATCGATTCCTGCACCTCCGATTCTTTTTGAAACAAGAGAAGATTTCAGCCACTCTCAAGTCACGGGCATACGAAGGAACTGTACAAGCGGTAGAATGATTACGAATTCGCATCCAGCGAGCGTCGCAGCATCGGTTCTTCTTACCCAAGAGGAATATTCAAGGAGTCGTCAGGAATCCTGAACGCGAGAGACACTTCTCTTACATTCTTCATCCTAGCTTATGTTAATTCCGCGCTCGACGAAAACAATGGAGAGCTAATCCCAGACAAATGACTGACGCGCTTCTGTTGAACCTCGAGGGCGGATTTCGTCCCTCCATCCCTTATAGACGGATAGAAAATTCGACTATTTCATGATTTCCGAACACCCTCGCCCCTGCTCTCCTCGAAACCACCCCTAATCCCTAGTCTATACAGAAACTACAACCCTTTACACGGTGAACATGATACGAAACGATTCAGAGCTCCAATATTCAAGTAAAGAATTTTGATTCGTTCCAAGAGTTGATTAAAAAAAATCCGTACTGTGTAAAACGTTTTAATAAAATGTGCAGAGAATCTAAAGTATTTTACAATCAGAATAATATTAATTTAAAAAAATAATTTGAAGCCAAAATAATACATGATCTCGTCTTTTTGTGTAAAAACTTCAAAGCATATGAAAAAATAGGTGGTAGAAAAAGTTGAAAAATTGGAGCAGAAATAAGGAAAGTAGGTCGGCGAAGAGTTAGCTAATCGTAAGGCGCGAAACAGGGCTAATAACGTTAATTAAAATCCCAGCGAAACCTCAATTAATATCAGCCGCCGGTGGAAACAGGGGCGTCGGATCTTTCCAAGCCCCATTCTACCATCGTTTTCTCCGTGAACGAGCCCTTGTTCTCGGGGCGAGACACCCAATGGAAGAAGAAGAAGAAGGAAACTAAAGAGAGGAGGCCTGCCATCGGGTGCGGACAAATAAAACCCATTACCCACCCCCTTAAGACGTCGTCGTCGTCGTCGTCGACGGCGTCTTCACGAATTTCAGCTGGCACACCAATCAACACCGCCGTACCCGTGGCAACCCTCGAAAACGTCCAATTTTCGCGTCCCGGGACTCTTTTCCTCGCGGTGGAAAAACGAAGGGGTGGTTCGCCAGCCAAGACGTCCGCGACCTACCCTTACTACGGGATCCACGAATTCTTTGAGGCCGATTTCCCGCCACGATCCTCTCGCCCCTTGCGTCGGGGGTGAGATTTTACTTCCGCTACGCGGCGTGTCAACGACGGGAGCCAACTTTTCGAGTTCACTGAATGGAGCCAGGAAAGGGGTCGACCAAGTACCAATTTCATCAGTTTACTGTTTATCTCTGACTTGACTGTTCAACTGTCGCCATGAGCGCAACGTTTAGTCGTCAACGAATTAGAATTTTAATGACTTCGTATTTCATGATTTATTCAATTTTGTTTAAGATTGTTTTAACTATAAGTTAAAGTAATGACACATATTTGAA
>NW_017142786.1:366531-371794 GCF_001652005.2 Ceratina calcarata
AACTCTTTAAGCACCAAATTATTTTATAGAGATCTTTCAAAATTTACCTAATTTTTTTGTTTAGCAAGAGACAAAGTAAGAATTAACATGGTTTAAGGGAAATCTGTATACACCCTTTACTTACATTTTCAAATCATTTTAATACACTGATATCAATATTAAATAAATATTATTGAAGTATCATCTTCAGTATCAAAATTCGTCCACAACTTTAATTAATTGATTTCTGTTCATAAAACCCGCAAACTCTCATAAACGTCTGATCAAACACTTACCTCTACCACTTCGGCCGACGAACCTAAGATCGTTGAACTTGGCCACCTGGTTCTTCATAAGGGCGGTCGAGTTCCTCAGCTCAGCACAACAGTTCTCGTCGTTACCAGCACGAACGGTGACCAAAGTGCCGTCGCCGACTTCCCCGAGGGCCACCACCTTGAACGCGACAGGCAAGGTCTTGTTCGACCTCCAGTGAGCTGGCAAGACGCTGCACACTAGGTGTGGTGATCCTGAATCAAAATTAAATGAGCGTTTCACAAATATAGCACAAGTAGTGTTGAATTTTTCAAATGGAGGATAATCAATAATTGAATGCTAAAAATAGACCGCGGATTTTATGACAAAATTAAACATCCCAGGAAATATGAAGTATGCATATAATCATGAAATGATAAGTGTATATCGCAATGATTGAATTTAGAGAGCAATTTTATTCATTGGTCGTTTCTCATATTGATACCATAAAGGTTTTATTAAAAGTCCGGTGTTCATTTATCAATCTATCATTTTATGATAGCCTCGATTGTATCTCTCTGTTATTTCAATTTCCAATTTATTTGAAAAATATTCATCAGTTTTATGCAGTGGTCTAGCGCAGTATACATAGAAGAGTTATAGCATATAGATGGGCTTATAGACAATTTTATGCAATGGCTTAGTGCGACAGATAGTATTTCATCTAGTTCACACATATAATCAATCGTAACTGTGTAATGCAGTGATGAAAACAGTTTTATATGCACGACTAAGGATTAATTTAGTAATTAAGTTAGCAATGTGCGACAGACACATAATTTACTATTAGAATGTAAATGATATAATTAAAAGTTTCCACTTTTTTAGTTTCCTGAACTATTTTCTACATTGCTTTCCTGTTTCAGTGGAGCTCACGATTTCATAGTATTATGAGGAATTCTATAATTTGTGATAAGCATATAAAACTATGTGATTCTAATTTTTTCCTGATTTATTTAATTCTCTTTGGGTTTGACGTTATAATGTTTAATTAATGATTTCTGCCATGGAGTGCTGTAGGATTTCATCTGTTTATAGCATATCAGAAGTCCTATGATTTTAGATCAGTATAAAAAATTGTATGATCCTGACTTTCCCCGGCCTTATTTAACTTTGGATGTGTTTCATTTTATAATGTTTAATTAAAGATTTCTGGCACAGAATGCAGTACGTGCTCACCTGTTCGTACGAGTTCTCCCGGATGCTCGCTAACGAAGTCGCCCAGCGTCCTCTCGGCGAGGATGTCGCTGGTCATCTTTGTGTAGGCATCGGTCAAAGGAGATACGCCCGACTCCGGCGAGGCGGCAGCGCCAGGAGCCGAGGCTCCTGTCAACTGCATCCTGTCGTTGGTTCCGGCGCTCTCGCTTGTACCAGTCCCGGTCGTTCCACAGCTGGACTCGTTGTTGTTGGAAGCCCTCACCGAGGCAGCTCCTCCTCCGCCGCCGTTACCGGATACCGTGGTTCCGCCACCGCCGCCGTTGCAACGGCCGAATATATCCATAGGCAGTCAGAACGCCGGATGATACATCCTTCCATTCGGTTCACCGCTTTTACCTATTCTCACGTGTCCCCCGGTCGAGGATTCTTTGACTGTTTCACCGGGGGTCACGCTCTCAAACTTGGCATCGCTGCCCGACGCTACGCGGTGGTCTCCTGTGCGTCTGATCAAATTCTTGATTCAGATCGAAACGAAAGTGAAAATCTTGAAGACACTGGCTTAATTAAAATGTCAACTGCACTTTCTCAAAGTATCTCCTAATGAATTTGGTGTCTTGCGACAGAACGACGACACAGCACAATTTCTTCGTGTCTCGAACGTCACTGTTCACAGTTCAACGGACACTATAATCTTCGTTTCTTCTACCTGCCTCCTTGCTCTCTAAGAACAAACACGAACACCGCCCGAGACTCTACCTGCAACCAACAATATTCATGGTCAGGACTGTGGGATCTTCGCGATGTCTCTATCAGGAATGTTTTCAGAAAGTAAGGGTGTCCAGAAGGGTTGGGCCTGGGAGAACGTCGAGGGGCGACGGTAGCCCGTCGCGAACCGACCCTTCCGCTTCTAATCCATTTAACGACGCCTTTATCTCGCCGTTTAAACTTCTCTATCTAGCGGCGGTCTGCGAACCGATGAACGCGCGTCCCGACGCGTAAAAAGTGCGAGCGAGAAAGTGCGGAAGGGGTGGGATCAGGGGGGTAGGGGACAGAGACGAAGCGGTTGACACACACGGACGGCACGATTCGCACACTTTTCACGCGGCCCGGGATGACGTCACCGTTCATTCAGTAATTTTTGCGCACGTCACCGGGGCTGACACACCGGATCCAGGTGGGCTCCAGCAGGAGGGGTCGTCGCGGTGGTGGGGACGGAAAAAATAGGGGAAAAAGAACTCGCCCGCCGGTAGGCAACCCCCACACGGACATCTCCCAACCCCTACGCACGTAACAACCGCGTGTCAAAGTACACGTGGCACAGCGTTCACCACGTTGCTTGCCTACCGTCCGCGGATGCCACCCGCCGCCGTGATCACCGACGCCCAAAGGTATCTCCAGATATCGGATCCCTCGGCAGACGACCGATGCCTAATCAATCGCATATCGCGGTGATTGGAACGCGTCGTGCGTCGTTAGAGATAATGAGTCGGCTATAATCATCGTTCAATTGCGGTCGACTGTGACTGATCATCCGAATAAAACAGGATTAATTTCATGAAACGTGGAAGTTGGAAGAAATTAGGAACTTCTCAGATTCACGATTTGATGTAAATTGTATCTGGCAATCCGTCTGAACGAATTTGTATATTTATAAAAATCTGTTATGCAAATTTATTGTTCGAGGTTTTATATTTAAATCTCCTTCGGTTGTTTCAAATTCTTAAGAAGTCTCGGATAGACGACACGGCGACGGGTAAGATTCCCGCTTAACTTCGCGTTCAAATCTCTTGCTGGGGTAGCCCCGTACTCGCACTTCCGGCTAGAATATTCGAATCTACGTTCAAATTATTTTATAAACAATTTCGTTTTCATTTAATAATGTAAGTTTGTTCAACCCGACAGAAATTTAACAGAAATTTCATTTGAAGCATTCATAGAAGAATTGATGAATGATTTTTTAATCAACTTCATGTGATACACTGAATTAGCACTGAGAAATACACTCACTGCCTATCCGCGTTCACCATAGCAACGACACTTTCCCCTTTACCACGTATCACTCAGATCGAATCTTCCATGAAGTATGACAGTTCGATCGCTGTCAATGAAAAGTGTCACTATCCACACTCGAAGTAAGTTCGACACCACCGAGTCCATCTCAAACCCACGTCACGCGAATAACCTGAATAAAAATCCTGAAAGCTTCGCAATCAGATTTTATCAGTGAAGATACAGAGTCCTCCCGAAGTCTTAAGATTCTGTAAGAGCCCCACGGACCGTCTTGTTTTGATAGCCGAAGAGCCGAGCCTCGGAACACCCGTTGGGGGCCACTAACTATAATTTCGGCGGTTCGTGTGAGGCAACAGCCGTTGACGCACTGGTCCATGCCAACACACGCAGCATCCCTTTCCCCTTTCCCGGTCCTACTCACACCCCCGCCGGCTGCCCCACTCCTCCGGGATCGGTTCCTCTCTCTGTCCGCGGCACAGGCGTGCCTTCCTGCCTCTCTCTCCCTGTCTCTCGCCTCTCTTTCGTCCCTCGTTCACTCGCCAGACCATCTCCGTCCCTCCGTCGTACCTCTTTATCGCTTTATCTCCCACCGGGCCCCTAACCCTCTCGCGCCGTTCGTCTCCCTCTTTCTCCCTCTTTCCCTCCCCCCTCGGTTTCGACCCTTTTGCGGTGTGGCTCGCGTGCGTCTGACGGACTCTACTCGCGTCGCGGGGCGGAACGCGGACAGAGAGAAAGAGAGGACGTCGATCGATCGATCGATGCCGACTTTTTTCTTCCAGAAATTCGTTACCCTTCGTCCCCTGTTCGGCCTCCGCTCGGCTACGCTCGTAACGAGCGTCGTTACGTTTAATTAGTCGAAAGTTAATGAGGAGACGGACCGTCACCGTCATTGTTCCAGCCGGTTCTTGTTTACCCGCAGCTTCCAGAGGGCACGCATCCGTTCGATACAACGCGGAATCGGTTGAACGCGAGACGGGGGATGTAGGTAGCGAACGCACGTAACTGGACCCCGGGACCTGATCGCCGCCGCGCCACGCCGGATTAGCGGGATCGTTGGTGTTTTTCGTGCAGGGCAACTGGAAACCCTTGTCGAGTGGTTTTCGGGTTTCGCGGTTTCGAGTGCTGTTATATATCGGGTTGCCCCCGATGTTGGGCGTAATCGCGGACGCTCGCTGATGGAGAATAATATGATTTCCAGCTTCGGGTACCCTCGATCGGTCGCCACCGCTTCTATACAAATCCAATACTCATAAACTGAACGATGCGCTGCTCTTGGCCAGGTTTTCCTGGAAAAAATTCCTATTTCTTCCGATTTTTCTGATGGACATCATTTATGGGATGTAAGTGTTTTAAGTCTCATCTTATTGGAGGCAATTGTGTTTCGTTAGATGAATTATCTTTTACGAACTGATGATTGTACTCTTCGTACACAGCCAGTCTTTAATCGCGTTGGGAACATCGCTATTTATTTCAATTGTTTTTTATTAACATCATTAATGGATTGTAAGTGTTTTAAGTATCGTCAAACTAGAGGAGTATTTTGTTGGATAGATTATCTTATCAATAAGCAAGAACACTTAGAAAGAGACTGCGGATTTTTATACAAAATGAAACACTTTAGATATCAATTTAAGAAGTGAGTTCTAGATAGGAACTTGTTAGATCCTTCAAAAGTAGTAATTTGCATTTTACTTTAGGTCTTATATATTGAATTTTATTATAGATACATTTTCTAAGTTTTCTACAATTTTTTTATAAACGTACAAAATCTCCAGTCTATTTATGAATGTTTGGACATCCCAAA
>NW_017142786.1:372254-373242 GCF_001652005.2 Ceratina calcarata
TATTTCTTATTCTGAAGACAATATTTAATTGGAAAGTACATATAAAAGACAAGAGATGGAAAGCAAATACAAAATATAAAAGAAGATTTCAAAGAATGAAAGGAACTCCAATTTGGATTTTATAAAGTGAAATAACAAACTTCTTGTCGTAAGAAATTATACGGCATCGACGAAGATTTTCTTTGCGAGATCCAATGAAGAGAAGATTTAAAATGAAGACTCATGGAAGATTGAGAAGAGATCGATCATCGAAGCTGGAGGGAGATCCGCAGCACGCGTCATCGTACGTGTATTTGCCTGGCGGCAAGTCCGTCCGCGGACCGACCATGGCTATCGTCAGGATACTATATTCGCACAGGAAATGGGTAGTTCCATTGTTTGCACGTTCGTACAAACAGTGCAGCTGCGAGGATGCGCCGCCACCGGTTCGCTCTCTGTTTGATTTTCGAAAGTGAAGCCTCCATTGTAGCATATGCTACGTCTCTGCATTGAGACCGGCTCGAAATCGATGCAAGAATCGAGAGGACGCCCAAGAAACCAGTGTGCACGCTTTTTAATTACGTCAAAACCATGGACAGAATGCTATACTAAGTCAATAAGGACCATTTGGAACTATTAATTAATTACTTCACCAAAAAATTGGTTAATTGGTTTATTCATTATAAATTCAATTTTCACGATTATTTAGCGATCATTTCTGATAACAGTTTTTGTTGGCTTAGCCTGTATGGATGGAGTAGTAAGTAATAGGAAACAGGAAAGAATGGCGATACGGGAATACGTTGATCGCCGAGTCTGACCACGGCCGTCCTATTTCCCTTACGTTTGATACAGTTCTCTGTACTATTAGAATAATTTTTGCAGCTGGGATATGGATTTTCACTCTGAATTTTATCCTGAGATTTCGTGGTAGTTTTATGGAAACAGCTTTTTAGGAAATGAGTTGTTATGTAATCTTAGATGTCTAGAATTGAAAATGGACTAAATT
>NW_017142786.1:373705-378644 GCF_001652005.2 Ceratina calcarata
TAATAACCAAAATTTCTTCCCAGAAAATTTCTGTAGAATGAAAATAGTTCGTTAGGGCATAAATTGTCCAAAATACTTCAAACTTTAGTTCTTCCTCTTATAATATAATAATTGCAACCTAAATATGTAAAATTGAAAGTAACCTATGAAATTCCAGATCGTGAATACATTAAAACCCACGTTTTATAATCAAACTTGCACTCCAATTAATAACCCAGACCAAAAAAATTGCTGTATAATTCTGTTTCCAAACTAAGCATTTCGTTCTTCGGTCCCGAAAAATCTTTTCACCATCAGGTTGTTTCCAACGAATCAGTTACGTATACAGCGTGTCAAATGAATTGATCACAATTCGTAGAGACTTCGGAGCGCATTAGGCTGACGAAACGGAACGGAAAACGCGACGGATGTGTGGGCGCGTCCTGGCGCCAGCGGGCGGGAGGCAGGGGTGCATAAACCCCCTGGTGGTAATCTGTCGCTTATTTGAATAACAGCAACGAGGTGTCCGCGGAATGAATCGCGGGGCGCGACAGAGAAGTAGCGGACGCGGTGCGTCGCGTTGTACGCGGGATCGCCGACGAGACGGTGACAAACAGCGATACGGTGGAAACGTGGACACCGGCCGGGCCGGCCGGCCGTCGTCGTATTGACAAACGACCTAACGCCCGTGCGGACCGCCGCCTATGCTGCTGCGTTCGACGAGATTCGAATTATCTCTGTTGGAGCTTGTCAATGCAAATGCCATACCTACATTCAATTACCGCTCGTCACGCTCCGATCACCGCGCGGCTGCTCGACCGCGGAATATTCCCAATATCCCGCTTTTTTTTCAAAGACACAGATTTTTCAATCGTTTACCCTGATTTCCGTAAAAAAATCTCACAATTTTACTATTTATTCATAACCGATTCGAAACCTCGTGTTTTACCGAAAAAAAATCAATTCTCTGATTAAGTGGAATGCTTGCAAATATTTAAGACGTGCAAAAACTGTTACAAAAGATTGAAAACCTGATTTTAATTAAATATGTAATTTCGTTATAAATTACAAATTTATACATTAATGTGCTATATTTTTTTATATATAAATTACAATCTATTGTTCGCATTGGTACTTCAGTTTGGTACCAGCTTAATTTATAATCACGACTTTTGCAATATGACCGAATAAATTTTGATTTCTATTTATTCCTTATAGAAGAATTTAAGACCGGCCATTTGACTGGTGCAAAGTAGATTTAGTGTTAAGAAATTTGCATACAGTGAAATTTTGCATACGGTATTGCATAAGCGATCTTATCAATTACGTATCGTTCAATCAAAGGATGATAAGGAATAAGATAGATATTGGAGATCGAGTAACAATCGGCCATTAATAATTATTAAATAATTTGATTGAAAATCTAATTATAATTTTGAATAATATAAGAAATTTCTTTGTTAATTGTAAATTTTGTATTTGAAAAAAATTATCAAGAATCTTGATTGGAATTCTCCATTGTATACAGTATTGCATAGGAGAAGTTGCCAATTGCAGATCGTTCGATCAAAGGATGATAGGGAATAAGATAGTATGTATTGGAGATCGAGTGACAATTGGTCAGCGTTAACACGGTTCTCGCAGAGTTCATCCGGCTCGGTGGATCAACGCGGGACGGAGTAACACGACGAAGCGATGGAAACGAACGACAGTAATTAATGGTTTCGCTATCGATTAATAATCGGCGAGCGAATATCACGTCGGAACTGTCCGTGCTTCATTAGCGAGTTACACTTTTTAATGAGCACTGCGGCTTCGTTAAATCGTCCATCGCGTTTCAATTTTTCCCTGTTTTAATCCCGACGGACAATCGCGAGGTGAAACCATTGATAAATAAACAAACACCGAAGAATTAATATTTACAATATTATATGAAAACCATTTGTACATTAATACTTAGCCGAATTTCGTTTGGTCAATGGCATGATTGTATTTAATCGAACGTGGAAGAATTAATACTTACAATAAAACATAAAAATAAGTAACTAAAAAATAAATAAAGAAACATGAAAGAATTAATACTTACAATATTATATGAAAATCACTTGTGTATTAATATTTCATCGAATTTGTTTTCGTCAATATGATTTTATTTGATCAAATAAGAACAATTCCTATCATTTGACTTTCTTATTAATAAATAATTTATTAAATATCTGTTAGTATTTTAAAACTGCATCTATTAATCAATGAATGATAATTGATTTTCAATGCACAACTACATTTTATGTATTTCTCAAGAAGGATTAAAAAATTCTTCTATTGATCATTCAGACATAATAGTAAGGTTAATGGAACGAGCACGTGTCGAAAGAAACGAACACGCAGTGTAAAATACATTGAAAAGTTTAATTGGGATTAAATGCTTGTAAAAGAAATACGTGTATTCGAATCAAATAACACGCATAGGAAGCGCGACAGGGAAGACAGAAGACGTGGGAATCTGATCATGTCTGACAACGACTGTTCCTATTCCCCAGATTATCGATACAATTTTCTATTACTTCTGCTGCTTGCAAAATCATGTAAATTTTTATTCAGCATTTTAACTTGGGATTTAGTAGTAGTTTTGGTCGATACAGAATTAAAGAGAGCTATATTGCATATCATTCAGGCATAGTCGCAAGATTAATGGAACGAACACGTGTCCTCAAATGAAACGATCATAAGGATTCCTTTAAAAATCGCGTTCAATTAGGATTTAATGCACATGAGAGGAATCAAATAGCACGTATAGAAAACGCGACAGGAAAGACAGAAGACACGGGACCGTGATTATCGTGTCTGACTACGAGCGTCCCTATTTCCCTTATGCTCAATTCAGTTCTCTGTTACTTCTGCTGCTTGGAGAATCATGTCAATTTTTATTCGGTAGTTTAACCTGCGATTTAGTAATAACTTTATAAATGTAGTTAATGAAGGATTAAAGAAAATTATTCTATGAGTGTTTAAAAATTGACTAAACAGATATTTGTACATTAAGATTACGTGAACTTCCTCAGTTTTCTACGATATTTGTATTTATTTTTTATTATCACTCTAAATAAATGACAGAACTCTCATTCTGTTTCAAGTATCAAGACATTTGATTGAAGAAGTCTTACACACAATTTCATAAGAAACGGACTCATTCTTATAGATCCACTTCCCTACATCAATGAACTCGGAACAAAACTAGAAGACATCCGTCCCTAGCATCGACAGTCCGACCGAACCTGACACCGTACAAGTGCACTATCTTAAAACTCACCCTCTTTTAATCAATCGAAACAATCCTACATAAGACACTCTCGTCCCGTCTGATCACTCAGTCCACACATCCCGTTCCACGTGCGACGCTAAGAACGACGGTGACCGAGCGAGCGCGGAGCACGTGTCACGGGGCGGCACGATAGGCAGAGGAGTGCGTGGTCGATCGAAAAAGCGAAAAAATACGAACTCGCGTACTACACGGCGGCGTGCGTGCGCGGCGGCGGGCGCGCGTGCTTCGAAAACCGGTTAGTCGGTGCGCTCGATTGGACAACAATACACGAAGAACGGTACCGGGGCACGAGCAGAAGCAGCAACAACAGCACAAGCACCGACGGTGGACCCGCGTGAATACTACGAACCGAAACCCCCCACCCCCCATCCTCCTTCGTCCCTCGGTCGTCGCGGCCGTCTCTGTCCCGCGGAGGGTAGTTTCGCTCTAACGAGCGCGACTCCCCCGCTGAAACTGGAACTATCGTCCCCACCGCGGCCGACCGGCGCCCCACCATCGGACGCAAACCGCCCCTACCACGTGCCATGGCCACCCCTAACGTCACCGGCATGGAGCAGGGGTCGTGGCGCGGCACGCGAGTAGGGGCGGAACACCCCGACGGAACATGTGTAACACGCAGCCTTGATTACACGCGGGCTTGTAAAAATTATTATTATGGCCGTGAGGCGAGCCCACCCGCGGCTCCACGAAATTCTCGTTCCTCTACCCTCGTTTTCAAAGCGGCGCGCCGCGTGCGCTGACCTTTCGCTGTTTTACACTCACCCGGAGTTCAATGTCAATGCCAGACAGACACGAGTTTTTACGTTATCCAGTATTGATGGAAGCGTTCGATTGGGAACGAGGTTTGTAGTGAATGTCACGATTTCAAATCACTGGCTTGTATGTGAAATTATAGAAAAAGAAACCAGTGAATGGAAATTGGGACGTTTATTATACAGGGTGTTCCAGTACTGATGGATCGGGAGAAATCATGATTGTACGTGAAAAAATAAATATTCTCTCCTGGCTTTTAATTACGAAATATTTGCATCGCCTTCCGAATAAACTTTGGGTTCAATATGATTCTATAGATAAATGTCAAGATTTTCACGTTTCTGTACATATAAGTACATAAAATAGAGAATAGCTTGTATTGAGATCCGTTTATCCTCGTCATAATCAAGTCGATTTTCTTGAAAAGGAAACCTCAAATGAAAAAGATTAATTTTCTTAAGGATGTATTGGCTATACAGACAATCCCAAAAGTTTATGAACTTTAGAAACGCATTTTTTAAAAAGAAATCAGACCTCGGAAGAACATTGCTAATAATAAACAACAACAAAAAATTTTCGATTTTTCCGAATTTCCGAAATTTTTCCAAGGGGTACCCCTTCAATTTCTTCCAAATTTTCGTTTTTCACCAATAACTCGTAAACCGTTTAATCTACGGGAAAATTGCATTAGACCTTTTTTGTAGCCGATAATCAGAGCTACAATTTCCATCTAATTTTGTTTTGGTAGCGTCAATAGTTTACGAGTAATTTGCCAAAAACTGTTTTTCAGTTTTTCGTCAATAACTCGTTAACTATTGATGCTAGCGGAAAGTTTTTATACGGAAATTGTAGATCTCGTCGTCCTCTACAAGAAAGGTCCTATAC
>NW_017142786.1:379788-385113 GCF_001652005.2 Ceratina calcarata
ATCTTTTTATCAACTGATCTCGATTGTCATCGGCATATAAAAAATCATTCTAGCGATACTTGTTCGTATATATGTATAATATATAAATTGTGAAATAATAATTTCTCAGATGGAAACGTGAACTCGTGAAAAGGACATTAAAGGCAATAAGCGTTGATCAGTGATTCGTACAGGAAATACACACCACGGAGATGCGTAAAGGAAAGGGGGCGAGAGAGAACAAGGGGGGAGGGGGGCCGAAACCGCGTTAATTCCTGCGCATTCGGATGAAAATAAAAATATAACAGAATACCGTTCCGTGCCAGTGGCTCCGATGCCGCTGGCATTTGTCTGCTTCAACAGCTCATCAGTCCGACCCATTATCCGAATTATATTCCATACCAGATAAATAAATAACGCGTGAAAATCGAATAACCCGGCCCACCCCCATAAACCGAATTCTGTCAACCCTTTATGACTTTTCAAATACCGTACACCCTTCTTTACTCATAACGAGGATAGGCGTCAGATTTAAATCGAAGTCTCCCATCATAGAATTTTCTTGTTAAACTAAAAATAAATTATTATGCTGATGCAGTTTCAAAACTTTTTATTGGGACTTAATGTGTCTAGGAATTTACTGACAGAGGTGAAAATCATACAGATTCTTAAGTTCCAACAGAAAGTTTTAAGACAGCTTTAAATTAGTTTTCTTAGCCAGTTTTCCAGTTACTGAAAGAAAATTATTAACATTTATGCTATTTCAAAACTTCTTATGACTTGAGGATATTTGTCTATGATTTCCATCCCTATAAGTAGAATCGTAGATTGATAGTAATATAAATGAACGATGGACGGATTGGAAGCTTGTATAAATACTTGAATAAAAGAAAACGGTTTGTCCAGAGGATCCCTGGAGCTGGTTTGGCAGCAAGGAGAACAACCGGCTTCCCTGGTTTCTGGTCGAAGTGGGGCTAACCGCAGAATCGGAGGCAAGATGGCAAAAGTAAGTCGAGAGTCGTGGGGTTTTGTCTATGATTTCCATCCCTATAAGTAGAATCGTAGATTGATAGTAATATAAATGAACGATGGACGGATTGGAAGCTTGTATAAATACTTGAATAAAAGAAAACGGTTTGTCCAGAGGATCCCTGGAGCTGGTTTGGCAGCAAGGAGAACAACCGGCTTCCCTGGTTTCTGGTCGAAGTGGGGCTAACCGCAGAATCGGAGGCAAGATGGCAAAAGTAAGTCGAGAGTCGTGGGGGCGGCGCTGTGGCCTGGCCAGCCCACCCGCGCATCCTCGTTCTTCTCACCCACGATCCTCCGTTTCTTGCCGTAGCCAACGTCTCAGAAGAATCCGAGCACGCTCGCGGAAACGCCAACTGCCAGATTTCTCGCTTACACCGTATGAAAATTTCAAACGTTCTACGATCATGAAAGGAAACTTCCAACTTCAACAAAAGATTCACTTCTATGTTAAATTATAATATAATTACGGCAGTTTATAGAAATTTTGTTAATAAAAATTCTTCTCTGCTTAATAAAAAAGAATATATTTTTATAACACGAATAGATTTATATATATCTACAATTTCAATTATTTTAATCAATCAATGAATGAGAGGATCCCCAGACGTTAAAGGAACTTTTCCAAAAGGGACCAAGGGGTGGAAGGGTCGTTGACTCTCAGATCGCGACGAAATCCAAAAATCCTTTGGAACCTCTCGGACTGGCAAAAGGGCGGAATAAACATTTCCTGAACGGTTAGTAGCGAGGGTGGTCGAACGCACGGTGGCGGGGGTGGGTGCACGGGGCTCTGCGGTTTACGGAGAACGGAGCTTTAGAGGCGAGGCGAGACGAGACGAATACAAACACGTGCGAGCCTGCTTGGAAGAAACGGGTCCTTCTACTACTAAAAGTAGAAACAGGCATTCGTACACAGACATTCAAAACGTCCTCGGTTGGTTCAAAGGAACTGAAGGAATCGTTAAAAGATGCCTGGTTAGGTTTTTATGCGATCACGAATTGATAAGCAAAACAGATGGAAGCATTGATGTTTATACATTGATGGTAATACGTAATGTCTCTTTTCTGCACAATACAGAATTTCCTACCTACTTATATTGATCAAATGAAGATAAACTGAAGTTGAGTTGAATGTGCAGAATAAAAGAATTTAACGATACTTATTCCTCAGATTACAATTTAATATACATAGGGTTTAAGAAAAGATATGCCAAAATTGTTGCCAGATTTTAAAGACAAATATAACAATAATATTATTTACCATAAGACTATTTCACAGCTACAATATAATTAGGCTACGGATTTTTATGGATTTACAAGAAACATAAATGTACTGAATTTGGAAGTTGCAACGTAATGCAGGGTTTAAGGAGAGAGATACGAAAATCGATAAAAATTATTAAAGGCAGATGCAACATCAATATCAATTACTATAAGACATTATTTACTATTTTTATTACTATTTTTATTTATTACAGTTTTTTATACATTTATAAGAAACACAAGTATGCTGAATTTTGAACGATGAGTTCAACATTTGTAAAGTAAAAAAAAATATCACAAGTAAAGTCCAGGATACAACTTTTAATCAATAAAAGAAAAGTACATCTAAATTTCATTTTTTAGTTCTCAATTCTAATCATCGTATTAGGTACCGAAAATTCTTTTTACGATTTTTACAATAGTACAATTAAGAAATCGATTTTCACATGGATATTGGCAAATGGGATATGCAATTGATTTGATTTAGAAGCTTGACCTTTGGTTACTATAGTTAATAATTAACATCTGATTTTTAATTGTTTCACGGTTTTCTTGTTTCGTCAATAGTAAAGATGAATAATAGAAAGTCGAGAATTCAAGTTTTTATTTTTTATGAGTTGAAATTTGAAAGTACAGCAAATATGGTAAAACGCATGAAAGCGTTGATAGTAACTGCACAGTTTTAGCAGATTCGAAGAATTAAATAACACAAACTCCCATGATACTGAGACCAAAAGGACGATTACTTCATTGCAAAAGAAACAAAATTCAGGACGAGTCGCTGAAATAAATGACGATACCTTCATTCAATAAGATCACGTTTTAAAAAAATATAGTCCTTAAATTTTTATCTAAAAATCCGCACGAACTCGTATCTAATATTTTTCATAAAAATCCACGATCTACCCATAATATTAGCAATAATTGGTAACGCATCCTGAGCGATAAACGGCATCTTCGCAGAAAACTTTTTCAGAGCGTGCTGAAATTTTTAAGCACAGATGGCATAAATAAAACAATTTTATATTTCGTCAGACTTTCGCGCCCGGGATTCGCACCAGGAAAAGGACGGGCTTGTTCGTGGGACGGCGCAGAGATGGCGGCACGAAGGTACTTTTATCGCCACTCGTTCGTCCGGTCGGGGGTGCGCAACCCCTATTTCGACACGCGCCATTACGGCCCGGCGAGCGTATCATCATAATAAACGGACAGCCGGCTCGATAATTACGCACTGGCAACGCAGCTCCCGATGCAATTTTTAATCGTCCGCCATTACCCAATACTCCAGAGACTAAATATACCCGTGGAACACTCTAAATAAGGGGCGCGTAGTGCATTAATTCCTAAGTCATCGGCTTTTTTTCTACCTGCACAAATCCATCGAAATTCCAAGTTCCACTCATATTTTATATTCTCACGCGAATTCTTTACGTTTGGATTTTTCCGAGGCGGCTGGAATTTTTAATTTTTATAACCGACCGACTAGGAGGCGCGGAACGATATTTATTTGAGCACACGGTGCTAATTAATTTTTATAAAAACGCGAGCAATTATTGCGCGAAATAAGACCGGGGTGAAATTAGCCCGGACGCGTAAACGCCACCCAGGAGACGATACCCACTGACATACCGCCCCGGGACGAACACGCACCCTTTGATCAAACGCACCCCCAGAAAGAAGATGATTAATTGGTATTCGAATCATGTATCAAGGAAATTGAATATTATATTGCATAAAAAACGAGACAAGCTTAGAATAAGTTACAATAATAACAGTTTATTAAACAGGTATGTTCCCTGTATGTATGTATATAATACATAAATATATAAACAGGGTATAGAATAAAATTAATAAAAGGAAAAGAGGCAAGGAAAAATAACAAATAAATTCCATGCAATAATTAATCGTGAATAAGGTCTTAAATAATAAGGCTTAAATCAAGAAATATAAAATGAAGAAGAGGCTACGGATTTTCGTTCAAAATAAAACACTTGCGTTGTCGATTGAAAAAATGAAATCCAGTTTGCGACTCTTTCCACCTTTAAACAGTATTTTTCATGTTCTTCGCATTCTTGCCTAATGCACGCATTATTTATATTTACCGCACATCTAATTTTTCTATAAATTCAGAAAATCGGTCCAGTAACAAGCAACACAGAATAAAATTGATTTATCAATTCTTATAAAATGTCTAACTGTCTATAATTTACACATATAAATTCCCTTGCGAAACGAAGTTTTGATAAGGGGTTAAGCGTCACCTGTGGGGTTCGAGCGATAATCAGGCGTAAAAATCGGCGAGGCACGGTAGCAGGTACAAGGGTACGGCAAACATCCCGCAAAACCTTAACCACCCGAATGGTACTGTTTTAATGTAATTCCAGGACCGGTTTGTCGCTCGGCTCATGCACGCATGTAACAGCGCGAGCGACAAACCCGTCAACCAGCCTAGGCCTGGTATCAGTTCAACGAAATAGAGAGCCGAAGGGAGAGAGACAGTGGCGGAAACGTGCGAGGGGAGGACGAATAGTTGGCGTACGCGGGACGAGCGACGTGTACACAGGTAAGGACAGAAAGAGAAGAATAACACGGCGAGGGAGAAGACTTCGGTAACCGCGTGCGAGAGGGAAAGAATAGATTTTTAGCGGAAGAGAGAGAGAGAGAGGCAGCCCTTGGCGGAGGGTGAGAACTAGCGAGGAGGATGGCGAGCAACGAGGAAGCAAGAGCGACGGAGAGGGTGGCAGTGTTTTGTTCGCGCGCGATGGACGCGTCGCCATAGCGACCGGCGGTTGTTTATTATTGCGTCCAGCGGTCGTGTGTGTGGGGTGGAAGAGAGGCGCGGGGTAGTTTACGCGACGACGAGGGATAACGCGCGAGGGTGGCGGGGGGAAGAGCGCGGGGGTCGGTGGAGGTTGAAAAGGGTTAGAGGCGGCTACGAGGGGGTGGCGAGGGCAGAAAGGACGCCGGAGAGGCGAAGGGGGTGGCGGAACGTTGGTGTGCAACGAGGGAGTGGCGGCCGACCACACGAGGCCGAAAAACACACTCTCCGCCAAACCT
>NW_017142786.1:385310-400472 GCF_001652005.2 Ceratina calcarata
CCCCCTCCCCCCGCCGTACACCACCTCCGCCCTGCCTGGTGGTAATGAGAGTTCGATAAAGCGCCGTTACCAGTGCGTGACGTCAAGCCGGTTCTCTCTTTCGCTCTACCCGTGTTTTCACCCTCTCACCCTTTCCTTTTTTATATGCATTATCCGTTTCCCTCGCTCTTTCGATTATTTTTTTATTCTTTCGAAATCGCTCCCTCTCTGTCCCTCACCTAGACCCGTTCACTCCGTTGTACCCGTTTCCTCTTTCGTTCCCCTCATTTCTGTTTTTCGGCTTGCTCGTTGCCTTTTTTCGGTCGCCGTGAACAGCGGCGAAGTCGCGGCGGCGTGTGACAAAAAACGAAGCATCGAAAATTTCGTTGGACGCGCGAACGAGCGGGCGAGCGAGCAGGCGGACAGGGTGACGCTGGTTCCATGCGTGCACAGCACCGGTGCCCAGCACGGCGGAGCGCACAGTCCGGCCACTAGAGCTCACGGCCAGCACCAGCGGCAGCACATTTTTTCGCCGGCGATAAAAACGTCGCGGTGGCTTGATGGGTATCATATTTTTTTCGGGACGCGAGCTACAATTTGCGCCGGCCGGTAGTGTTGACGCGGCTCGAGCACTCTTCGCTGCCATGATCGCGTTGGACGCTCTAATTGCTTTCTGATCTCCACTGTCCGTCGGCTCGTTCCTTTCCCCTCGCTCTTTCCACATTTTTTATCTCTCTCTATCTATCTGTCTCTTCCTCTCTCTATTTTTTTCAAACCGTGAATCGTGAATTCGAGCGAAGATCGAAGCAGCGGGCGGCCAGACCGGAATTTACTGCTTCCTGTTCGATTAACTTTTTGCGGTTTGATTGGATATCGTTTTTTTCCTCCTTTTTTTAGGGAAAGAGATAGTTTGTTCATAGTTTTTTAGAAATTGTAAACGACTACAAAAGTTTATCGAACTTCCTTGACAGCCGTTTTTAACTCTATAACATTTTTATGATAATGAGCTTGAAATTGAAAACTACGGAATAAAAAGTCTGACACTTTTGTTAATCGCAACGTTAGAGTAAATGTCAAAATTTCAACCGTCCGGCTTAAGATTACATATAAAATTTTAGAAAAGAAAGTAGAAATTGTAACTAGAACAGACATTAGAGCATTTTTGCAATGAATGCTTCTAATTCGAGATACTTGAAAACTCAGCTTTAATTAAACCAGGACGAATAATCACTCTTTGCCACGTTCAAAGTGTTTTCTTCAAGCACACCCAACCGATAGCGAACAATCCGAGCTCTGAAGAGTGGCTCGTGAAAGTGGCCATCAAAGGGAGACGTCCGATAGCAGCGCGGGGGGTTAGTCGGGAATCAAACCGTAATTAATCCCTAACTCTGGCAACGCACCTGTTCGAATTGCATCGACGCGACTCGACCCTGCGAGTTGACCCTGGAAACTTCGGCTTCCCTCCGTCGCTTTGTACAGGCGGGACGCTTCAAGACGCGCGCTAATTAAGAACGGCGTCTCCCACTACGCAGCTGCCAGCCAGTCAGCCAAGACAGTACCGCACCGTGTTGCCCGAAATTATTAAACGGCCTCGAAGAAGCGACATAAGGTCGACGGGAACCACGGAGAGACAAACTTAGCCTCGCACTTGCATCAAAATTATATTCTTCCAGCATTTACGATTCACAGAATTCAATCCCGAAATCTTTTCAAATTGTGCGATGCTTTTCTTAAAATAATTTTTGAAACAATCAAAGTAATTTGTCAAACGCGAATTTAATGTAAATACTAAGACAGAAATAAAATTACAGTTACAAACGCGACACGTTTAATATAATGCAGAGAATGTTATAAACAAGCTATAAAATTCGAATCTCCAATATGAATTGAATTTGTAGTACGTCAGATAAAATCTTAAGCTGAGCACTGTTCAACACTATTTTTTTGAAAGCTAAGAATGTATACTAGGGACGAAGTTTTTTCCAAACATCCGCATGAGACACGGGATGAGTCTGAAAGACCGGAAGCCTATCAGCTCGTCGGAATCTTTACCGTCAGCTCTAAAGCTCGCCTACGAGAGACTCGAATTCCGGCAAAGCACCAAGAAGAATGGAATCAGATAGAATCTGACCGCCCTAAGCACTGACACATACTACCCTCGCAAAGTGGACGTACACTTGAAAACGATACCAATGAATTCGCTAAATAATTTCTTCGACAACTTACACTGCGTTGCATTATTCATTCCTTGCAGGCATCATTTAACTTGTTGCGAATGAACGAAGAAATGAATGTATGAATAAGCTATGTGTGATACTTTCCAGTGATTTTATTCAATGTACTCTTCATTAAATAATTTCCTAGATGCAACTTGAATATTTTATGTATTTGGAATATTCAGTTATTTACATTTTTCTGGTATGAAGTCGGACCTATTTTGCATTACTTAACACGAATTCATCAAAAAGTTCAACGAGCAACAGCGGGAATTCAAAGTAGCCAGTAAATAATTTCACATTTGAACACGGTGTTTAAATAGCTTGACGAGCCACGGCGTTTTAGAGTCGTCGGGGATAATCGGTCACGTGGTCCCGGGCAAAAGGCCGATTCCTCGGGAACGTTTTAGGGGAGGCATCCGCTCAGCTGCCGCGATAATTTACTCTTTTTTCGGTCACCGATTCAGCCGGGCTGGCCGGCCGGCGCTAATTTACATTTACGAGCGAGATCGGCTAATTGCCGGTTAACCGGTCGGCCGAGCGCGATACGACATACCTCGCATGCAGTTTGTTGCTGCCTTCCGATACAACTGTCGCTGCCACGCCGTGAGAACCAACACGAGGCACCCTCCATTTACCTTCTCTTCCGTTTCGTCTCAAAATAAAAGATTTACGAAATCATAACGTATGTAATAAGCATAACTCAGATACCAGCTCTTTCCTGTTAGAAAATTAGCAAACATCATGAACCAAAAGTCTTTAGTACAAATGTACTGCCTTTTTACACAGTATTGAAATCTGTAACATCATTTCATGGGGTGTTATATGTATACACTTGAATCTTTATAAAAGAGACTAGTTAAAATTATTATTAAAGTCAACGAGTGCGAGACACTAGCTGTAAGTATGAATTAGATGAGATTAGTTTGTGCTTGACTTAGTTTTACACTACTATCAAGAATTACAAGGCAGGTATGTAGCATCAACAAGCAAAACCAAGAATAAGAACCTATTTTTACGTCCAATTAAGAAATCTAGTAGTTGCAGAAGTAGTGAATACAGTGAGATTACCTATTATTAGACTGTTTATGTATTTATGCGAATTTAAAATAATATGTATTAGGTTGCTAAGTATACATTAAGTATGTGTATATTAAGTACATTTCCTTTGATAATTCCAAGTAAATTATAATTATTGTAAAGTTCGCTATTTATCACTGTACAACATAATTACAGAGCATAATCACGAAACATTATGTTCTAGAATAAAATAACGGTGTTCTCGTATTTCTTTTTGCCGTGTTCATTTTCTGACACAGTATATGGAGCAGCAAAACGCAAACTCGTGATACCAGGCGCCAACGGGAACCGAACCGGTCGCCGCAATGTGTTATCACCGGGCGAACGAGTCGCGCTATTCATCTCTAATTCCGCCCCCGCGCTTTAGCAAGATGAAACTTTAATTTCGGTCGGACTAGAACGAAAAACAAAAAAGCAATTACCCGTCCTGGAATGAACCGGCGCGAGGCGCGGGCATCCTGTATTTATGACCGGCTCCCGCGGCTTGTTGTCGATTAATCGAACGAACCGCATCATTTTTATTCGGCGTTTCATGCGACGCGTTGATTGCGGACCGGCACGGAATTTAGTATTAATAGCCAGCGTCGTCGACAACGCGGCTCGGACTATTGATTGATACAAAATACCTTCTTCTTTTATTTGAATCAGCGAGCATCTCATTTCTCCACATGAAAATTGTACGCTTTCGTAATATTGCTCGATGAAATTATAAACTCTGTGAAATAATTGATTTCAATCAACTGCGAGAAATAAATTATAGACGTTTATGAAAAATCGTTTCGTAATGCTGAACGCTCTTCCCAGTAAAAATGGCAACCGTCCGATCGGTCGAGGCACGTTTATCTCCAGGCTGGGAAACGGAAAACCACGTCATCCCTTAAACATCCGCGCGGTATATATCTCGCGATGTAGACGCGACCATAATGGGTTAAAGTCCATCGACGTGGTTGGCTGCGTGATGGGCGCGAGCATTAACTAAAAACCGAACCGAGTGGTTCGCTCGGCGTACCCACGATGGACGGACGAACGAACCGGGGGTGGTCGGGTGCGCGGGGCTGGCGCGGATGCCAGAGGATCGTGACAGGTACCGCGTTGGAACCTCGCTTTAACGTACCAAAACCCGAACCGGTGTGTACGTGTACAAGCCGCTCGAAAATGCCAATCCGCGTTCATCATCCCTCGCGTGGCCATCAATGATAGTCTGCCATAATTTCATAGCAGAAAAGAGTATCTGATCACGTTCGATGCTTACTTTCCTACGGGATTAAACACGAACAGAATATCGTGTGTCGATTTCAAATCCATGTATATTCAAAAATTTTCATATTCACGTAATATGTCAATAACAGCATTTCTTTTTTACGAATTAAATTAATCTTGATTAAAAAAGAAAAATTGCAAAAATACTGTATCAATGATGGTGTGCTATAATTTCTAAAGAATGAAGAGTATCTGATCATGTTTGATATTTAGTCAGCCATGAGGTTGAATAGCAAAAAAACGTCATACGTGTGTTTCTGAACTCATCTATTCAAAGACATATACGTTCACCTGATACATTAATAACAGCATTTTGTTTGATGAATTAAAATTAAGTTCCTTTTATGATTAAAGGAGAGTAAAAATAGTGTATAAATGTGGGAGCTGATTCTAAAGCATTTTACAAAAAAAACACGTGCGGGGAAAGTCAAATATTTTTTTAACCACCGCTACAACAGCTCGGTCAATTGCTAGAATGTTTCATACCTGACAGAAAGGCATTTATCTTTTGTTTTCCCAATGGATAATCTTTTGTTTGACACCGTGCGCGCGGTGAACTATTTAACGATCGGAAAACTGTGCGATCAAACTTGAATCTGGTGAGCTCGCAAAGAAAATGGGACGGAGACAGCCGAGTCATTACCGATAACCTCCTGCAATCGCCGTTCCCATCCCAGATTCATAACCGGGACTCGAAAAATGGAAGAGAACCAATCTCGACCGGGAATACAAAACATCTAAAGGGAGTGGATGGAACGGCCGGAGTGGGTTTGGGAAGAGACGAAAGAACGAGGGGGAAAAAAAATAGCAAACAACGTACACGACGTCGAACAAACAACGTCAGACAGGCTGCGACGAAAATCGTGTCCCGTTGGTCGGTTCGCGGGGCGGCGGGGGTGGAATATACACATAGAATGGGCGCGGAGGAGAGAGAAAGATGGAATAGGCTAGGTTGATCGTCGGATCGCCGGTCGATCTAGCCGGCACCGCGCGGCACGGCACACACCGCCGCCGTGCTGGTCTTCTCTGGAGAGGCGGAAGTAGCCGTGAAAAATTTTCCCGTCGACGTGTGGTGGCCCGTGTACGAGGCCAACGGCGCGCATTTCGCGGTGTTCGGGGTGTCGGGGGTGGTTCACCAGAGAGTGTACCGCGGGTTGGGTCACGGATGGGATGAGTCGCGTCCAACCAACGTGAATGTATACATCCGCGGCGTGCGCGCGCTTGTGTGCGTCCGCGTATACACGCGATGGGAGCGCGCGAGCGACGGAGAGAGAGGCGGACGAAGAGCGGTGTGGGTGAAGCCGGGCCACGAGAGTCGCGGGGGTGGTTGGCCGGCCATAAGGGGTGTGGGGTGGATAGCGACCGGACGAAGGGGTGAGGCGGTAGTGGTGGCAGTGGGTGGCCGAAGGTGAGGGTATTTGTTGGCGCGAGTGGCTAGCCAGTCGGATTACCACCGGTCGGGGCGCGGGGGGGTGATCCGAGGGGATAGGAGGGCTCGCCGTTGGATATGGGCGAGGGGTGTGCGCGCGGCTCGCCGAGGGGTAGGGGATCGGTACGGGTCCGCAATACATACAGTGGCACACTCGACGAAAAATGTAGCCAGAGAGCGACCGCCGCTGGAAAATTTACACGCATCACGAGGGCGAGGCTGAATGGCGAGGGTTAAAAGAGCATCGCTAATGGCCACCGCGTCGGTTATTTTGTGGATTTTTATAATACGGCCGACCGAGCCCCCGGTATCGTGTTATATACTCTTCTCTCTCTTTCTCTGTCTCTTCGGTCTCTCTCGCGCGCACGTTTTTACCTGTGTCCTGGACCATGTCCGATGGACACCAGTCGATTCCATCAGTTTTTCAATCCGGATGATTTTCCTTTGCCACCCTCCCTGTCTCATCTCTTCGGGCCGCTGTTCTCTGTGTTCCGCCCGACCACCGCACTCGCCTGGATGAAATTGAGCGATAATGAAGGACCGATTCGATTTTTCCTCGCGATGCTGGATACTCTTTACCCGCGAGCCATCGTAACGCGTGCACGCTATTTGTTACACGCGAACGCGTTCTATTAATCTTTTGCAACCCACTTAAAATATAATATGTATTTCAGAGGTAAGACAATCGTTCGTAGAACAGAAATATGTACAAACATTATGTACGAAATAAATCCTTGAATAGATATTTTAAACCTAAGTCAAATTATATATCATTGATGCAGACACTTGGAAAATACGTTATTGATGGATATATAATAAAGTTCTGGCCTCAATTCTTTAGTCACAGTTGATGCTCTGCAATAGATCAGAGAAGAAATATTTACGAAAATCCTACATCTCATCATTTTATATGTGTAAATTATGTACATGAGCATATCGTCTGTATTACAAATAAATTATAAAAAACAAATTATAGTCATATTACAAATAATTCCCTACGAAAAAGTAATATGGGTTATTCGAGTCTATCCAAGTGCACTGTACTACAATCCTCACTATGAACATGGACACATTATACGTAACGGAAATGATGCAAATTTCAAGAAGACTCTAGCATAAAAGGGCTGAGTTATTCAAAATTTATACGCACTTCTCGCTGCAGGAAATATTCTATATACTAACGAGTGTAGAAATGAATGTTTCAGTACTCCCAAAAAGAGTTACTACAAGTACAAAGTGCAGCAGGAATGAACATATTCAAACACGCCGATCTTTACAGATTCTGTAAACAGATGAGATATGCATTGGTTCCTCAAACCAATTCTTCGCGTTCCAGCACTCAATCTACGCCGTATTACGTGCATTTGTGGCCATGATTACAGGAACATTCAGATTTCCTTAAATCTGATATTCGTCGCCTTACACTTTTTTTGCTTATGAAATTCTATACAGCATTATAGCTTGTCCTGAGTTTCTCTCCTGATTTGGACTGGTGGTCCCAAATATCGTTCCGAGGCAACGAAGCATTTTATATCAATACACACGTAGGACGGATAGGATGCTCAGTTCAACTGCATTAACAGAGTATTTTATAATGTTAATAAATTCTCTAGATCACTGAACTGTTTTTAACATTTATGAATTGTATCAGCGATCAACGATTGAATTTCATTTCTGTCCTCATTAGCCTTTCGCTTTTATATTATTTTACTTTTCTTTATTTATATATTTGTACATTCTTTTTCGCCATGTATTTACCATTTATGTTTTTATGTAAAGGGACATTCTCGTTTATATAGTGTTTTACGATAAATTTATTACTATTATTAAATGTCCGATATTTCCTTCTTTAGTGAAAAAAATTAATTGTAAATTATCATTCATATAATTCTGTATTTGGCACGACGTACTAATGTGTCTGATATCGTATCATAATTTATTCGTAATCAGTTCATAAAATCCGTGAAATGATTAAAAACGTCGCATCTATTTAGTCTTTGAACCTCAACATTTGGCGCTTAAAACAACACATGAGAATTCCCGTCCCCTCGGAGGTGGCCGAGGGGGCAAGGGAGACAGAGTGCAACCCTCGTAGAGCGTAACGCTAACCCAGTGAAATAGATAGTCTCTCCAGGCTGATATCGCGGCGGACACGAGCGCGAAGAGAGAAGAGACACCAACGCGGGGGAGCGTGTTCCCTGGCCGGCTGGCTAGCTGCCGCTGGTACACGAGTGTGCGAGCGCGAAGAGAGCAAGAGAGTAGTACACGCTGGCAGAATCCATCCATATATCGCGGGGCCAACAAACCGACCGAATCTCGACAGGACGAATGGGTAGGCCGCGTTTTCACCGTTGCCACTCCGCACCGGTTTCCACCAGGCCGAGACCGTTCGACCGTGTGCGTATGCACCGGTGTACGTGTACGCACGCGTCACGCGTACGCGCGTGTTGTGTGTGCACGCGGACGGGGTATAGTTACCCGTAACGCGGCCCACCGATCCTCCACACCGGCTACGAAAGCTTCGAGGATCGACGGAGAGGCAGAGATCGGAACGAGCAGCGGGTCGCCCGAGAGGGAACGAGACGGGGATACGCGGCCAGATATAAAGAGATAAAGAGGAACGTGGCGAGAGGGAGGGGACGGGGCGAGGCGGTTTGCAGGGAGCGAGCAGGAGAGAAAGGGGATAAAGAGGGCTAGAAAGAGAAGAGGTTACCACCGGTCCAGCGCAGCTCGGCACTCCGCAAATTTTCAACCGCCACCCACTCCACGCACACCTACCCCGTACCATCGACGGCTGCTGACCGAACCCCGCTTCATCTCTGGCACATCCACACACCCGAGCGACCCCCAACCCTTCCCTCTCTATTCGAGCTCGTTTTTGCCGCGTCCACCGCCAGATCAATGGGGTTGCTAACACGGGTAGGTATATGTGTCCGCCTCCCCCCACCACCCTTGGTCAGACACCCCTTTTATCCCGCTACCCCTGGCCGAACCGTGGGACCAACGTACGAGCAACCCCTCCGGGCAACGACTACCCTAGCGCGATGTGTCTCTCTCTCTCTCTCTTTCTCTCTCTCTCTCTCTCTCTCTCTCTTTCAACGTTCGCGACTCTGTACTGGGTGATTATAAAGTTTCCGCGGACCGATGCTAAATGAATTGTCGGGGGTGGCTCGCGTGTTTCCGCGTGAGGTGCCACCTGCCGGGGTGGTTTCTTTGGATACGACCTGCAACGGGGAACAGGGGAGAAGGAGGAACGGTTTGGGCGATACGGACACGCGCGAGCGTTGAAGTGTCTGAGAGGGATGAAAGAGGGTCTCGTTTCACAGTTAATTCCGGAGTTTCGCGATGCTACTCACCCATGTGACTCCCGGCGACTGATTTATTGCGGAAGAAACAGCCACCGCGTAGAAGAGATTTGTGGCCGCCCTCTGCGTTTTACTTATGGCCTTCATTTCCCACTTGCCACTCGCCAAACTCCGATGTGGCTCTTCTTTCAATTGAAGCCTCATTGAACTGCTTCAATATTATTCAAGTATAATTATTGAGCATATGTTATGTATGCAAGTATAATATTAGGTAAATTGTATCTCAAGGCAAGTTTCATATCGCATATTTTTAAAAAAAATGTAGACACATTTTTTGCATTTATGGAAAAATTGGATGTGCAGAAAATATGAAGAGTAATATGGAAGAATGTGAGAAGCTTGGAAGATATAATACACATCATTATTTTTGAAAGGTAAGAGAAATCTGGATTTAGATTTCATTTTTCAAATCGGCAATGCGAATGTTTTATTTTTCATAAATATACCGCAGTCGAATCGTGAGTCTTATAATTTATCTCAGGTTTGCATTGCATTACATGCAACGAGAGGGTGGAATACATCACGACTAAGCAGATGAATGATTCATATACTTGTCTTGATGGTTGTCGAGGAAAAGGGGAAACCTCGCACATTTTCCAGCGTAATTGCGGCAAAGGGTGGTTTGATGACTTTTTTATCAGGCGTCCACCGCATGAGGTGCGCGAGCGGTCCGCGGCAAGCGAAAGGGGATGGAGTCCCTGGCCCGATCGATAATTCTGTTTCGGTTTCAGACAATTACGACTGATTCGACCGCTAATCAACGGACAGGACGAGCCTCGCTGTCTGGCCAACGATGCGACAAATACTCAAAGTGATCCTGACGACGCGACTCCCTCCGCTCGATTCATACCATCCACCTGATCAATAAACAAATGGCAATAGAAGGGCGAAACAACAAACTAATACTCTTGCTGGATGCTTATAATTGGTGAAAATACTGAATTCTAAAACTAAATTCGATGAAGAACAGAAATTATGAAGAGGAACTATTTCTACTGACTTCAGAGAATTTGCTTGCATCAAATTATGACAGTGTTTATGTACTGGTTGGGACATTGGGACAATGATTCCTGGCTAGCTATGACTTGTGTTAATTTCCTCTAAGGAGAAAAGATTAAAAAAGAGTACTAAGTATTTTTTCAATGCTCGATCTGATACTGATTTTGACATAATTTTGATATTTCGAAATGAAAGCAATTTTAACCTATGTCTTAATAAATAATTAGTAATGTAATTTTATTTTTAAACTGAATACTAACAAAAATGTAAAGGTATAAACGCTATGTAAATGAAGAAAATAATAAATGTTCTTCGTTCATTTATTCATTCATTCATTCATTCATTTATATTTGTATTTGTATTTGTTCATTTCTTTAGGTGCTTATTTATTGTTTTTCACTTATTGGCTTAATTAATATTTGATTAGTAAATACTGGGTAATGAATACTGAAAAAAATTTACTTTTCTATTATTATACCTATCAAATTAGTAAATGTCTCCAATTATATTCCAATTAACATATTCATTATGTACGAAATTTGTTCAGCATTGAAATTACTCTTTTCGAATCTTGTATCCTTAGAAGAAATTAACACAAGCCAAAGAAATCATTGTCTCAAACTGTACATGTGTCAGATATTTAATCAGACAAAGATACTAATTTTAATAAACGAAGATCAGACGATGAATGAAATGTAACTAACAATAAGAGAATCTTTTTAAAATCAGACCGAATGACCTGTTAAGTAGATCACTTCATTAAGTGACTTGTACATAAAATATTCTAAAAAGATTAAAATTGACAGAAAAAAGGAATATAAAGATCTCTATTTCAACTTTCTTATCTGAGTTATGAGACTAGTATATGCTAAAAATTATAATGCAGTTATAATGAAGTAAATCGTCATTTGACGTCTTTTACATATATGTTTCGATGTTTGTTGCCTTCCTTCGGTATCGGCGGATTTGAATACAATTTTTAGCATACATGCACTAATCTCATATAAGTAGTTAAACTGTGTTAAATTTTCATTACAAGTTGATAGAATTTTCATATTTTTTCTCTTCGAACATGATCATTTAGTAAATTAATCCACGTAACTACTAAAAAAATACTCAGATAGTTTGACCCGATTTTAAAAGAAGTTATTCGATTTTATATATTGTGTAGAATTTTGCACTTAACTATTATCTGTCTACTC
This sequence comes from Ceratina calcarata, assembly GCF_001652005.2. Taxonomy (NCBI): domain Eukaryota; kingdom Metazoa; phylum Arthropoda; class Insecta; order Hymenoptera; family Apidae; genus Ceratina; species Ceratina calcarata. Next base: position 396,841 of record NW_017142786.1, read on the forward strand.
AAGAATTAAAATACAAATTATTATCAATAACCCTTTTCGAGAAATGTCACTTTATCCAATACTTTCTATCCACAAGTATTTTGCACGACAACAAGAAATAAATCCAAAGAACCCAAAGTTACCCCACCATCAAACATTCCTTTCACCCCCCAGATGGATCAAGTCGATTGCCCGAAATCCGTAAAACTGGGAAGAGTAGGACAGAACCACGGCGCGGACCAGCCCGGCCCGCTTATTAAATTCCAGAAACTTAAACACCACCTGTTGAGGGTGTTCAAGCGGGCTCGTCGCGCGGCGCCAAGCCGAAAAAGTCACACCCGAACGAGGACCTCCCTTCCAACAACGAAACATTTTTCAAACAGGACAGAATTTCAACCGAAACTTTTTCCACGATTTGGCCGACGGCCAGCCACTTGGTCTCTCTGGAAAAAAATCCTTGTCCCGCTACCGATTCCTCTTCTATGGCGGGCAGATTAGTTCGGTTTAGCATCGCGCCGCGTCGCGATCGCCGTTTCAATCGCCGTTCCGATTCACCGGCTCGTAAAACAATGCTGCGTTGATTACTCGATATAACTTTCTCGTCAACGGGGTGGGAGACGGCGTGCACGCAGTTGCGAGAGCGATTCTATAGACCGGAGCATTCGCGATTCATACGCAATGGAATTACCAGTTTACGCGGCGAGGCGCTAGGCTGCTGTTTGCATGGGAATACCGATAGCTAGGGACGAGCCAATTAGGATTATACACGACCCCTCTTGTCTTTGTCACTGTCAATACTTGAAAACTGACAGGCAAAGAATTTGATTAATTTATTAGAGATTATAGCTGACAAATCACAATAGAAATGAATCTTAGTATTATATAAAGAGAAAGTCGATGTTAGAAAAAATCTCAAAAACAACTTCGAATTTAAATTTGGACTGTAAATTTCTTACGTACTTCGAAATATTATTATTATGAACAATGAAAATATAGCTTTTATAAAACATCGACATCTCTCGCAGTTCTAAATGTATCGAAGCAACGTGGAAAGCAGAATAGCTGACTACGAAGCGGCAATGTTTGCAATTGTAAATAGCTGACTACAAAGCCGCATTGGCGGACCAAATATCCAGCACGCGTCGGGAATCTCAGGCACGCTTATTAAACTGTTCAAATCCTACGGAAAATAAGGAGAATAAAGGAAATAAGTTTACGGTGCCCGAAATGAAGACTTGCTAAGTTGGGGATTGGAAACCGCGTTCCTTTACCGAATTCACGATTCGTTTGACAGCCGTCTGAAATCGGGAATAACGAGACGACGGCTACTTCAAAGTCGCGGCCAACGTTGCGTAAGCCGGGCCACTCGAAATCCCCCGAACATCTGTCAGGTATCACTCCCCCGGCGTGGCAATGTCCGCGTTAAATCAGGTGAACGATTCGCAACAATGAAGGTCTCCTCTCGAGGAGCGCTGTCCGAGTGCACCATCCCGGAAGTCTTCTCCTTCTTTCATTTTTTTCTTCCAAAAACTTCCCTACCCTCCTGCATTCACTTTTTATTTTCCGTCCATGCGTGTCACTTACAGTACGGGTAAAAAATTATGGGAAACTCTGAGAGTGGTCTGCTATTCGGTGGTCTGCTATTCGTGTCCCACATTGCACGATTTTATTCATTGCCTTCTGAGAAGCTTTTTATGCAGCTGAAAATGAATTTATAACATTTTTGATTAATTATCGTCTATTGTAGAATTTCAGTTAGATATTTACAAGGATTTGTTCAGAATTTTATAAAGAGAAATTGTATTTAGTATCAAATATTTTAATTTTATCGTCTTATTTTTCACTCGTTCAAATTCCTTAACACTAAAACTTCCAAGCTAGTCAAAACGACTGCTTTCCAATGCAGAAATGTATGTATGAAAAAAAGTTGGTAGGTCTAGTGTTAACAGTCGTTGCATAAATAAAATTGCAGGAAGAAATACAGGATTTCTAAAATGAAATTTTTAAACGATCGTCAACGACGCTTCTCTATCGACACCCTTGCACCCTCCGCGACGATGCATCTTCCAGGAAACCGTTCTCCTCGTTCCACCCCCACACACGCTTTGGTTCACCCTCGTAACGACAGATGGCCCACGATGGTCAACCCTCGAGAGTTTCTCTCCCTTTCCTCGAGAACCGAGACCCAAGCCTCGTGTCCCAAGTTCAAGTCTCAAACTTTCGCTCAACTATCCGCCAACCCTCAGAGGTAAAATGAAATAGTTTCGATCGTGTAAACGAAGTCCACCCTTCGATGCGTTAGGGAAGAATTCGCGCGATAGACTGCAGATTTTTATACAAAATTTCTTAACAATTTAGAAGCTGAAAAAAGTTTCTTGTCATACTTAAGCATTTTCCTTTTGATTTAAGGATTTTCATTTTTAAACGCAGAAAAAGAGAGATAAAGTTGAAAAGTCGTTTTATGATGTTTAAGATTTATCGAACAAATCTCGTATTCCTGTGCGAGCATACGTGGATCGAAGAAGAGGAGAGAAATCGGATAGAATTTTCGAGCGTACCCGAGGGCCAGGCGACACGCGCACGCATCTGCTCCTCTTCTCTTTTTTTCTCCTCTCCAACGGAGAGAGCCCGGATAATTCATCCCCGATAGACGAACGATTCATCCTCGCTGCACGACCTATACGATTAACACGTCAAAAAGCACAAAGACCGCGTCGAGGTATGTCATGGGAAATAATTTTTTTCCCCCCCTCTGTCTCTCTTTCTCTCTTTCTCCCCTGAAACGACACACACACGCACGCGTTGGCCAGGGATGCGCAGCTTTTCTACCCCTCTTGGTTATGTTTGCACACACAAACGTTTATCTGCGGGGCACCATGAACCCACCAGCCCGTGCACCATACACCCGGCTACGTTCCGCCACGAGACAAGCGCTCGATAAATGTTTACTAGTTCATCTCCTTTTTTACATTCAGAGAGATTCTTCTAAATCCTATCGACTGTCATCCTTTCTTTGGACTATTTTTTTCCCTCCCGGTTTCAATGGGGATCCGTCGAGTGTTTGCCGAGAGATTGAGATTTTGTGTGAAGGTAGGAATCCGTGCTGTTTGCGTTCCGCGGCTTCCAGGGTGAAAGTTGATGCTGAAGGAATTAGGATACCCAAGGTAGACTCTTGTACGATTATTTGCTGAATGGATGAAAAAAAGGGTAAGAGGTATCGGAGCAACAGTAATCTTCAATACTATCGTTCTGAATGAAAATTCACTGTCAACAGTTTTAGTGTGAATACAATAATTAATAGTCTGCGGATTTTGTACATTTACTGAAAAACTTGATATACAGGGAAAAATTGCAGGCTGTATATATTATATGTGCAGTCAAGTATAGTAAATGAACTAATTTCTATTCAGGTCACAATTTCTTACTTTTTCTATAATTTTGTATACAATTTTCAATCAATGAGTAGAAATTCTAACGTGAACAGTAATTATGACATTTACCCTAAATATAAATAATGTTTGCCGTGTTCAAAAATACAGAAAATATTCAAAGATACATATTACAATATTCACATGATGAAGTAAGAATAAATGTTATTCACTAACATCTCGACTGTTTCCCATAAAGAATTGCATTTAGAGAAGCTTTTCTTA
>NW_017142786.1:401155-403140 GCF_001652005.2 Ceratina calcarata
TTTGGTTAATCTTTATTTTTATAATCATCGTTCTTATTGTTTCCCAAATAAATAAATAAATGCACAAGCCAAAAAATCACAGTCTAATAATTAATAACCAACTCACTGATATTTATTGGTAATCGAATAAACAATGAATTTATAGATTAAACATAAAAGTGAACTTGTAAATATGAATTGATCTCAGAGTTTAAAGAACACTTGAATGCGAAAGGGTTGAATTTTCTTGTAAGGTCTAGCGGATAGGGTTGCGAAGAGAGGAGAAGCGCGAAAAAGGGGTGGCGCAGCGGCGTTTGTTGCGATGCTCATCGAAGCAGTGGCGGGCAATCGATGTTAGTCCGTGGGCAAGGGGATCGGCGTTAAATTATAAATCAACCGAGTCTTTGGACGCGCGGCCTCCTACTCGAAGGCTGCGAAACGGCATGAAATATGCATCGGTCTTAGGGGGTAGTTTCGATCCTCGCGAGAAATTCCCAAGAATCAGTTTTCAGTTGCCCCGGAGAGTATAGTCAACCCTTTAGCCCCTGGCAATCATTCAAACAATTGCATTAAGTCGGTGCAAAAATTCTTGCCAGAACTGAGATAAAATTTCATTTATATTTTATGACAAAAATTTTCTAATGGAGTCATCCCTGTTTTCTATCTTTCTTTCCACAAACCAGAAGATCGGCCCTACCTACGTTTATTGCACCCTATTATATAAATTAATTAATTTAAACAAACATCCTCCCACATAAATACTATAAAGAATTTAAATTAGAGAAGCTGAAGTTAATGTCATGCACCTTTAACAAGCCTCGCAATTTCCCGTTCTTTTTATTTCTAACAAAAAAAGGAAACTAGGAACAAAGACGAGGTTTCATCATGCAACAACGAGCGGGGATATTTTTTCTTTTTTCTTTTTCATCATTGAAATGCACGGGCGACCGCTAATCCGCGTCTCATTAGAGTCCTCTAGAGCGGCTAGCATCCGCGGCGCATTTTACGATTCTAATGACGGTACTGGAGGCTTGTTTGATTGAAGCGGAGCTACTCTAATAAAATAAATCATGCGCGGCAGAGCGAGAGAGACGTGGCGAGCCGGCGGCTAGGGGGAGGGAGAACGCGCGCGGCCAGCCGCTGCGAACAGTGCTGTTGGTTCAAATTAATCCCATTGTGCCTGGATTTGGTCGGTGCGCCAATTAAACGGATTATTATCGTCGCTGCCGTCATTACTTTTTGCGAAAAGCAGCTACTGCCGGTCGCGCCGGGCCGCGGACATTCGAGCCTGGCGGCCGTTCGATCACGCGAATTTTTATCGCGTGTCCTGATTTCCCAACGCCCCGTCCCGCGCCGCTCGCTCGATTCCGCCTTTTGCCATCGTTTTTTTCGGTGTCTTTCAAACTGTGTGCGATTGCCTCCGGCCCGAGTCCCGTTTCAACCGAATGAATGTAATTAATTAATATTTGCCCCGATATTCGATTAATTCTATCGGTCGTATTCCCTTCCCGTTCCCTCTCCTCCGTGCCCGCTCATTTTTTTCCCCTTCTCTTATTCTTTTTTGCTTTCAGTATTTTCAACGTTCTAGTCTATTAGCGACGCGACGCACCGCGATTTATCGATATTTCTCTAGATCGCCGGCGATTGCGGATTATTCCGAATAAAATACATAATTGTGTCTAAATTACTCGGCCGGTGATTCGTTTTTCGGGTAGATTGTAAGTCACCAAACAACGAATCCGTGTACTGATGTGCAAAAATAATAACGAACTGTCTTACATTTTTTGGAAGAAAAATGAGATCGATAAATCCACGACACTTGTATCATGTCATCTCATGTCCAACGAGAATGTGGAAAGTTCACTGTAAACATAAAAAATGGCAGGAACTGTAGGAATGCATAAGGCTTGAATTTTTTCGAGCTGACACGGCAAGGGGTTAACGTGGTATGGAATATAAGATATTTTTAATCCAAAATATTAAGAAACCGACTTCTTAAAAATCAA
>NW_017142786.1:404003-416790 GCF_001652005.2 Ceratina calcarata
ATTATTACTATATAAATTTTAGGATTTCAATTATTCCAATTATCCATTAAGACGGTGAAAAGGTGTAATATGTATATTTACAAAATTCTCAATATTTTTTAAATTCCATAATTCAGCAACTATGAAATATTCTTTTCCTATACATTTTAAATTCTACACAGATAATTATACTATATACAAAGCATCCTTGGAAGCGGAAGTTCAAGCCGATGTAACCTGTTAGGGACGCAATAAAGGCATTACTACTGTTACTACTACTACAAAACATGCTGTCCCTACAGCTAAAGAACTTCAGGAACGCATGACACATTTTAATTGAAGGATAATAGTATACATATATTTATGATCAGACAATAATTCTCAGACCTTCCAATTAATTTTATTTGAAGCCGTTGTTAAATATCTTAAAGCAGGTATGATAGCAAATCCCATATCATTCGCATTAACGAAAACGTTTCACCCTCCTAAGCCACGAAGTATAAACGCCATAAAGCGTCGAGTAAACGGTTGTTCGCGCTTCTGGGCGAACGTTGGAAGGCAACCCCATAACGAAATTGACCGTCGAAGACAATGTAATTCGGAACGGGTCATCAAGCCCGGATGAGACAGTCTCGAATTCTCCCTGCCGCTATTACCTCATTAATGGCTCCTTCCTTCCATCGCTTCTGACGACACGGTAACCCTTCGTCCGTGGACCAGCCCTTTAAGTCCTAAGTAAGGTCACCGAGCAATTTCCGGTAGCCATCTTGACTAACAGCCACCGTCTGACTATCGCGTCTATCGAGTTCACGGTCCTTCATCCGAATATTCCCATTAAGGGGCTGGGGTAGTCATGTGACATTTCGAACATTTGTCGTATTTGTATGGGTAATCTTGTTAAACAAAATGCATGAATGCAAGCAGAGCCAAAGATCGAAATGACAGTTCTTGTTTGCACTAGAAGCCAACCCTAAAGTAATCAAGGATTAGCAGCTCGTTAAATTAACATACCACTGTCATTTCGCGTCGGAGGATCTTTCATTAAGGACAGGAACGATCCAAGACTCGAGATTCAATCGAAATGGCGCTCGTCAAACGAAAATTGTTCAATTACGATTTGTCACGTAGCGGCGATTTTCTACACGCATCGGTTCCATCTCGCGTCGTCAGCCCGCCCGACTCGCAGCCGCCGTATGGGGTCCGTAACAATACTACGTAAGGGGCTGCGAGTAATAATGGCCCTGGGGCATCGATCATGCGACCGTGCGCGCACGTACCCTGCCGTCTCAAAAACACGCGTGCCTTCCTGACCCATCGAAATTTTCGAGCCACCGAAATGAGACTAGGCAAAGTTTGACTCGATGTAACCCGACGGGTTTTATGAAACAAAACTCTCTGCGTATAATCTGGATTAAGCACTGCGCTCTCTTCTCTGATTTAGCACGTTTAATTTTATATTAAAACAGTCGAGGGCAATGACAGAATTATTAAGACTATAGCTATATAAATAGGATAGAAACTTGGAAACCCTACGGCTTTTATTTAATTACTAACCGAAATAGAAAACCCTGAAACTTTTATGTAATTACAGTGATCGATATTGAGAACCCTGAGACTTTCATTTGATTGCAGCGACTCTCGTTAATATTTGGATACATTTCAAAATAGAATATCTATTCGTATTACATCTTAAATAATTTCTTGCATAGATTGTATTGCCAGAACAATCTTAATTGTACTTTCTATATTAACACCTTAAGGAACGAATTAGGCATCAACATTTCCCTAATTTGTAATAATTCCCTAAATAAATTTTTTTATTATGTGTTTAGCACGTGACCAAATGACAATTAAAATATCTGAAATCTGATAAAAATTTGAAACTGTGTTAAGACGCCTGTGATCTTAAAATATTAACACATATTATTTAATTGATATTTTCAAATCATTTCAATATGCGAGTAGCTATTTATATAACATAATCAGAGAATACACTGCATTTAGATATATAACTTTTCAGAGAGTTCATACTTCCTAAGTAGTTTGGGTCAATATTAAGTAGTCTGAGTCAATATTAAAACTCTGTTTTGAGTTACGTTCGAATATCAATAAGACTTAATATTTAACCTAAATACAACGAAAATAACTAAGGACCTGTCCCTGCCGTCGGGCTTAAAGTATCTGGATTGAAAAAATTCCACGCGACCCTCATAGGAATCAACTGTGTACCCAGTGCGTGGCGTGAAACAGGGTAGTAGGTACAAACCCCCGTCCCTGTTGGCGGATTTAGATTTAGTGTAGGTGTAGCCAGAGCATGCACCCAGCGCGCGACCATCGAAGATGGGTGTAACGGGGTCCAGGGGGGCGAAGGGTACGAGCGCGAGCGAGGGGTGCGTCCCGAACACGTGACGCCTGATTCATACACAGACTGCTACGGAATCAATTTGTAATCTTGACTCGAATTAAGGACGAGGGGTGATCGGCGCGTCGAGAGGCAGGAGGACGGTCGGTCGAGTTTCGAAGGGAAAACGGCGGGCGGAGGAGGTGGAGGAGGAGGAGGTGGTGGTGGTGGTGGCGTTGGTGGCAACCGTTTATTGGGAAGCGAGCCTGGCATTTGGTCCGAGAATGTGGCACGGCTACACTGGAATCTGAACTGGCCCGACTGGCTGAGAGCATTATAGTCTGGTTGTAGGTTATTAGGTGCGTTGGCTAATAGGCATCGATATCGGGTATTAATGGCAGGTAACCAGACGGTGATAATGGGTATCAAAGGGCGGTGTTTTAGCGCGTCGCCCCGGAATAGTAATAGCGGCTTTTACCTTGTTATTTAATCAATCATCGTCGTACTTCCGCCATCCCAAACGATTTTTTACATCCTCGCGAACCCGATTACCCGCGTATACTCAATTTTCACCCGCACTTTAAACCTTTTACATAACTTTACTTTCGACACAATATGCACTCCGTAAAATCAAACAGATTTATTTATAATATAAATATAATACTTTTGTCATTAAAATCTTTATAATACTTTATACGATATCCTGTTAATTGCTAGAATTATATATGACTACTTTACATATTTTTAGTAACATAAAAGCAAGATGCATCATAGCTCTGTTAATGTACTTATAGTGAAAGCAAAATATACATAAATATTACAATATGCNTTTAAAATCAAACAGATTTACTTATAATATATTGTTTCTATAATTGAGATATCTATACTAGTTTACACGATATTCTCTTAAATCCTAGAATTATGATTATTATTGCATACATTTGATAACAAAGAATAGCGTACATTATAGCTATATCATTAAATATATTAAAATGAAAAAAAATAGGCAATGATTTTACAATATGCGGTCTTAAAAATCAAAGAGATTTACTTATAATAATACTGATATGCAACAACTGAAAGACATATTTAGGTGTCCACAGTTACGTGAACCACTCTGATTTGTTTAAAATCATCTTTACTATTTTATACAATATTTTCTTAAGCAGAATCGTGATTATTTTTTACAATCGTTTAGCAACACATGGCAACAAAGCTCAATTATTGCATATATCGAAACGAAAGAAAAATGTGTTGATTCCGAGCAAAATTGCTGGCTTTCAGTGGGGAGATTCTCCGCGCCGCAAGCAAGCAATCAGAGGGTAGGAAAGGGAACGGCAACGGGCATGCAACCCTCGCGCGACACGGGTTCCCTTTATCGGGCGACAAACTTCGCGACACTCGTCCCTCTTCTACGCTCCGCGAGGATCCGCGAGGCGAGGCGTAAGCGTCGTCGTCGTGTCAGTCAGAGACAAAAGGGTCGTGCTCGAGGGGGCGGCGAGGGGGAGCGTAGAACAGCGTGGGTGGGGGCCCGCGGAACGATCGGGGCAACGAGAACGGAAACAAAAGCGACGCGGGGCGATACGCAGTATGGCGACGCTTCCGGCTCGCTCACCGCACACAATGCCCGACTCCCGTGTTAACTTCTGTGCCCCCCGTGCGCATTTCTCGCCCTTCGAGAGAGAAACGCGGCATACGCGCTCGTTCCCCTTTCGCGCATCAAATACTTACTCGCGAAATGAAGCCTTACTTTAGACTAGACTCCAGTGACCGCTCGTTTAATCAAGCATTTATCTCTATAAAAGCTGAGCAACGCGTTTAACATCGAGCTTTCAAATCAAATCTAGGGAGTTCTTGCCTGCGACTTCGTTTAACTATTTTAAGTAAATTAAACATTTCATAGGATATTTCGTACGAGTACATGGAAATATGAAAAGGAACAATTACATAAATTAATTAGTACAATCCTTCACACAATATTCGAAGACTGAAGCATTCAAAAACAATTTTATAAAAACTAAAAACTCAGTTTTCAGTACACGGAAAAATGAAGACGAACAATCAATACATCCAGTACTTCATGTGATACACAAAACTGGGTGCATGTAAAATTGAATACAACTCGACACAGTATTTCATTAGATATAGACTACATACTAAATTTTCAATACATAAAGAAATAAAAACAATCAATACGTACAACTCATGATGGAGGGTACACAGACCAGAACAGCCAAAGAGGAATTTGTAAACGAACGAAGCTCGGTGCAGGTAAAACACAGTAATTTACTCGTAGAAGGAATTAAAACGGCGTGCGCGTTTAAAAACGCGCAGAGAGATATCTCGGTGTCTGAAACGACGTAGGTAACTGACCACCGTCACAAAGTGACATTTAAATTCAACACCGTGGCAGCCTGATCCAGTCTTTTAATTCTTCCATCGGCCTTTGTGTAATTCTATGCGACTCCCGGTGTTAATCTGACTGACTTGACTCGCGAGAGAGGAGGAGCGACGGTCCGTGTAAAAAGAAAGGAAAAACGGAGAAAAATATATACGACGGTGTCCCGGTTCGTGAGCGAAAACAAGCGGATCAAACGCGGAGCTGGCCCCTTCCCGGACGCCACCCATTGGCCCTGTACCTTTTCACGGCTCCTTTTTTTTGTCGATTTCGTTCATATTCGTCTAACCGTAGTGTCGCCGTGCACAGCGTAGCGCCGCGCGGCGCGTCATTGTCTTTGTCCACGGGGCCAGGCACTAGGCTTTATTAAAAAAGGCAGTTGCCTTTTGCGTTTGGTCACTGGCGAGGAAACGGACCGTGCGCGTTTTTAAGAAATTAGTCCTTCCACAGCCGCGGGCTCGTTACAACGCTCTACTTCTAATTAATCAACGCCGATGCGCCGGTTTCACGCGGACGCGAAACGAACCATTGTTCCTTGAGACTCTTTTTACTGGGAAAAAAAAGAAATATCAGGAGTATAGCGCGAGCAATCTTCAATGCAGATAATCCAAACGACTCTAAACACGTTCTTTATTTCAATCGCATCAGAAATTATTCAATTCTACATTTTATGACACTCCCTCAACGTCACTCAATATTGCAGCAACGTTACAAAAATATTGTACTGCAAGATTGCAATATTTCGAACAATATTGCTGCAGGATTGCCATAAATGAATTGCTGAAAGTACAGATTTCTATAATTCCTTTACGTTATAATTGTGATTACGATTATGATCTTTACGATTAATTATATTTTATTTTCCCAATACTATCGATATAACAATTACATAAAACGTTACTATAATGTTGCACTGCAACGTATAAATGCACTCTTGTTGGAACGTTGCAATAACGTTGTACAGCAATTGCAATGTCTCAATATTAAAAGCTGTTTGGTTGCTGTTAACGTTAAATTCTGTCAAGTGAATGCACAGAGGTGATATTAAATTTTCGAACCCTATTAGTTTTAATGCACTGGTCAGATGACTGTTCTTAAATTTTTCTAAAAGAAATACGATAGGGAATAAAAATAAAACGGTTTTGACATATTGCGGAAGTTGTAACTATTATTTAAGGTAACAAACGAAAGTACCAATGCTTTGGTCATATGACCGTTTGTAAATTCTTCTATAAAGATAAATCACTTCTTTAAGATGTGATTAGGAATTTAAGAGAAACAAAGGCGTATGGAGCATGCGAGCGAGGATGCGCGAAATAGATGGATTCTGTATAGATGTCGAAACGAGCAGCGCCGATATCTTTGTTATCACCAAACAAAGAATCTTCTGGTTTCTTCCCGAGGAAAAACCCAGAAGACGGAACGCCACTGCGCGAGCCGGGCACTTTCCTAGCACTATCTTATTTTTTTTGCGACCACGTGGCATTTTGAGAATAAAGAAACCTAACGAATTTTCAAATTCGATTTTCTCGAAAATGTCGCCGTATATGAAAAAACTATATTCCTTCTTTTCGACTAGATTTTATGTGAGGAATCATCCCACAGCTGGTTGTACCACGATTTCGCAAACATCCTGTATATGGAAGTAACGCGGTAATCCGTCAGGCAAACTGCCACCTTCGGACTCAGGCTTACCTTCGAGGCGACAGCGTCCTGGCGATGGGAATTGCTAAACTTGTAATTATTCTTTAAACTGGTACCAAATTGAAGTATTAACGCTCTGGTCAAATGATTATCTAAATGCTTCTATAAGAAATTAGAAAAAAATACTTGGGGAATATTGCTAGAGGTATAAGAATTATTTAAGCTGCCGCCACGCTTAGGTACCCTTCACTCGTAAAAAGTAAAAGTACAGCAATAAAAACTGTTAATCCTAAGGTATAAAATACTGTAGATCACTAAAACTGATAATCCGTAAAAAATATCTTCGGGAGCAGTGCTTTCAAATGAACAGAATAGCATTTTTTTTACAACGTATTGTAATGGAAAGGGAGACCGGTATAAGCTTTCTAACCTCTCAATTTCTCCTTGCAGGGCCAGATGCAAGGGCGGCAAGGAGAAAGATTAGATTAATCTTCCGCTAATCCCCGACACTGTTGTAAAAGTGAAAGTACGAGCTGTTCACTGGTGACAAACGAAACGCACGAGAACAATGGAAACCGTGAAGCTATCAATGACAATTGTGAAGACGTATGATTCCCTCGAAATTAACCTAGAGTTAATTTTTATTAGTTCCTTAACGATCCTACCTCACTTGGGTCTTCTTACGATGGTCAAGTAATAACAGTTATGTGCCTCTATTACTTCCGCGGGGCAACGAAAATACTCATTATCCGCAGCAAATCGTTTTCGTCACCTATTTGGGACTGGGTGGTACCGGAAGCAGAAGTTATACAATGGACCCATAATATTCGAACACTCAGGTTAGCGAATGGAAAATGGTTTAAGCTGAACCATTACACAATAAGTCAGGGTCACAATAAAATTTTATTGGAAAATTGCTGTCGGTTTTTCCAAGGATGAAGGATATTTCAATTGCCATACCTAAAATATTTGGTGTTAAATTGTCAGAGTTTCGTAGCCTTTTGTACTCAGGAATGCTTAACGAGACACCCATTGGTGAACCAGTGATGGAAAATAAGAAATATCCTCTGTCTGCATAGACAATAAAATCTTGCGACTTGGCCCCATTATACTTTAAGCCCCTTTCCAACAAGTCACTTGAATTGTTGACAATCTTAAGTATGAGGCTAGGATAGTTACGTGACTTTTCTAACACGCGTCCGTAAAATTTTAACGTTTCTTGCTCGATTTTATCGAGAAACAGGTAAAAATAGTGTAAAATATGGGTTTACAGGAGTACACTATTCGTCTTTATATGAGAATATTTTCCGATCGTCAGATATCTCTTCAGAAAAAGGAAAGTCAAATCTGGCGCCCTCAGAATATGCTAATATTTAGTAATATGAGCGTTATATAATTATATAAAACAATTAACATGATGTGTGAGCTGTACGGGGAGAATACATTAAAGAACGCGTATGCCAAAAATGGTTTGCAAGATTTCGTTCGAGATGTTTCACTTCATAATGCCTCATGCTCTGATTGACCACAAGAGATTGACAACGAACAGAAACAAAGTACTTAATCGGAGCTCCAAGTGTCAAGAACGACCATAGAAACCAGAAATTATTAAAAACCGCACAAACTTTCTGACAAACAATCATTACTTCAAAGTATACTAATCAATACTAGATTATCTTCCGTATTTTTCGCTTCATGTCAATTCAAAGTTCTATCTCTCTTATCGAAAGATATTAAATAAATTAAATTATTTATTTCCTCATGGAAATTAAATGCACTAGAACTACCAAACCAGTAAAAATGGCTAGTTTTGAATAGAGATATGCATGTACAAAAACAATCAGTAGTTTTATAATGAATGTCATAATGATGCAGCTAAGAAAATATGCATTACATAATAAGAGTGAATTGCACGGTTAACTTGATTTATTATAAATTTAATTAAATTTGAACTTGATTTATACATAGACATACGCGTGGCTATGATATGGTACGAAACGTATGCGGATGCACATTACACTTGGTTTCCCATAAATTTAATTACAGGTCGACTTAATTTGATAATTATATAATAACGTGTAATGAGAATGAAATGTTCTTGACCAATTTGTCATTAGAGCACCAGAGAAAGTGTTCAAAAATTAATTCACATCTGTGGTACCACAAAGAGCTCATTTTTACTGTAAATAAATATTGCACTCCTACCAATTGAAGAATTCGTTTTGTTTTGAAGTTTCCCTCAAATTTACTCAACGAAAATTAGCATTCCATCGAATCTATTTCTGTAATGGAAATTGCTAATGAGAATTCCGAAGTCCTTGAACACGACAAATTACTTGGGCCATTTTAGGTGAAAGTGGAATAGGTGAAATGAAAAGGAGTAACAAAAAGCTTGTAACAGTGGGGAAATTTGAAAAGTTTGAACACTTTAGCATGGAGGTAAGAGTGAAGGTTGAGGCTGGGGAGGAAAAGAAGCGGACAGACATAGTGCAATTTCGTTGTAAATCTCGGGGGAAAGGCCCCGTGAACGACACGGTGACCCAGAAAGTCAAAGGGTTGCCTGGATGGATTCCGTCAAGATCGATTCGAATTTCGTGCACGAGCTACGCGACCGTTTACGACCTGTCCCTTTCGAGTTTCCGGCGCGAGGTAAATCGAGGGGCAAGCGCAGACTGCGGCGCATCTCTTTTACGCGAAAATCGGTGAAATGAGCCTCGGAGACTCACCAGGATACACCAATAAATCTCCATCGGTCTGCAGCAAGGCTAGCCATCTTTCTCTCCAGGCTTACGCTGCCCCAGGCACCCTAGGAAGATACCGCACGATTTTCTGTCCAAATATTTAGAATCTTCACCAGCGATCCTCATAAATTAATGAATTATAGCATCGTTTCTGTGGCTAAACCGGTTTATACCCCTTTACTTTCTTCCAACGTGACCGCAATTATTTCTCTAAAATCATTTTTATAATATTAATTAGTGTTTTATGATAACAAATTAGTACTGATTTCTAGACTGTGGATTTTCATGCTAAATAATGTAGCTAAGGACTTTAGATATGCTTGCCTTTCATTCAGACAACTTCAGTCTGTTTTATACACATATCCTTGCACATTGTGTGCAATATTCAATTTAAGTTTAAACATACTTTTCACTCTTACAAATGCACAGAAATTCCCAATCTACTGATTTATTTAACGTAGAAACTATGCTTATTATTTATTAATTGGCCATTGTCTTTCGTCTTTGGATGACTTCTTTCAAAATATGCTTTACAAAGTAGTATGTATTTGAAACTAATTCTCCTTCCCATTCTGCTTAGGGAATAACAATCGTGTTAATACATGTCTTCCATGATCTTTAAACTTTCTTAGAATTACTTTCACGTCTTCCTCGTTCTTAATTCAACTATCAATCATTATTTTCTCTTTAATCCTTAGTCTTCTCGCTCCCTTCACCCGCTCCTCCACGTTAAAGAGCAAGTATTAAACTTTTAAGTTAAGCTAAAAATGGGAACTTTATTAATATAAATAAATAATAAGTAAGTATGTGTTAGAAAATTGACTGGAATTCGTCGGGTCAGTTCCTGAACTCGCGTAAATCGCTGTCCAAATACTGTGAGACGTGTACACAGGACCGAGTAAATCCGTCAAACTTAATAAATTCGTCAAGAATTAATTCGCCACAGACCGCAAGGATTATCCAGCCTTAACGAAGCGTGATTTCAAGATTTATGTGCCTCTTTTTCCCAACCCGAGATCGGACGGATTAGGCCGAGGTAATTCCGAAAAAAGATCGCTATGACGCGGGGGAACGCGTTGCCTCACCTCGCCGTCAGTAAATACAAATCACCCTCGCTCCCCCCAGCCCCCCTTCGTTCTCATAATTAATCTCCCTGCTCATTCCGTTGCATGCGAGAAAAACACGCAAGATTCGTTATAAAATAAAGTTAATGATATATTGAATAAAGCATACTTAATGGAAGAGTAGAAAATAATTACTGACACGGTGCGTTAGAAAAAAAATTAATAAAGAACGAAAAACATTGTTCATTACATGCAGCGTTTAATTAAATTTTGACATAGTATTGCCCTTAACTGAGTGTATCGAGATTTTTATTAGTATTTGAATTCATGGAATCTGATGGCACTGGCAGAGAGAATGAATGTAATTTTTTTAACTGAAATACTTTTGATTGAGGGTAACAGACAGGAATCGTTGAGCTATATGACAAATCGTCAAAAATTAATTATCTCCATACATTTTTTCTACAGTATATTAGGGTAGAAAATTTAATTTAGAATCACGACTGACAAAAGGACATAATACTACATTTACCATGTGTCACGATCATACAATCTGAAGAATAACATACTGCTATTTTATTGCAATCTTTACCTATAAAAAATCTTCTTCAAAATCTATTATGTCAGTTTTTAACGCGAAGGTCAAGAAACGTGTGCAGGTCGCAGGGTGCATTGGGTGTGGAGAATATTTGGCAAACGTGTGTGTAAAAATTCGAGAGAGAAAAGGGGGAGGCTAAGGAATACAGAAGGGAAAATTAACGAAGAGGTGAGATAAATAGATGTCGGTTCTTAACGCGAAGGTCAAGAAACATGTGCAACTCGCAGGGTGCATCGGGTGTGGGGAGTGTTTGGGACACGTGTGCGTGAAAATTCGCAACGGGAACGTGGCTAGGAGGAGAATGAAGACAGCGAAGACGCGGAAGGGAGAATTGGCGATGGGGTGAAATCGGGCAAGCGGTCTGCCGGACGAGAGACCGAGAGGGTTGGCTGGAACGAGAGAGAGGGAGAACGGGGGGTGAGTGCGGCTCGCGTGACGCGCGACGCGAGAGGGAAGATGGGAAGCGGTAAGGAAGAGTCGCGGTGGCTTCGGGCACCCTTCGTTGGAGAGGCTGAGCAGGCTTGCCGTGAGCCCCTTTCGCAAGGTTCTCCCCCTAAGCCTGGTTAGGGGTGAAGGCGGCGAGCCGCGGAGGCCACAACACGACCGCTGCCCTCATTGGTCGACGCGCTTCCCCTGGGTGGGGCTCCGGAAAAATTGGTGGGGATAAAAATCCCCTCTAAATAGCTGCGGCTACGGCCGCGAAAAACTAGAGCCCGCTCGGCTGGCATCGAGTGCGCGTCGGTTCACCAACGTTTTTAGCTGCTGTTACTAGCCCCCGTATACTGTTCGTGCGTTGTTTTGTGTTCTCCGTTCATGCCGCGAGAGTAAACGAAGAGACGACCGTTGACTCTTACATAAACTATCTCACATAAACCATTTTTATTTGATAAGTGTATATAAAATTGATCGACTAACTTTGGTGGTTTGCTGCTTCTGTGTGTAGTTCGGATACATTCGGTGTGACACGCAGTGCTTAAATATTTGAACCATCCGTGTTGCCCGAAGGATTATTACACAACGGCTGGATTTTTTAATATAAACGTGCATGACACAAAATGCATTTGCCGGAAGGTCCGATGAGTATGGAGCACCTTAACGCAATACATGAATCGCTGCAAGCTTCTCACGGTAACTTGGTGAGGACCGGAAGTCCCGCCATACTCTGTACCTCGTTACCGTCCCACTGGAGGTCGAACAAGTCATTGCCACACGCGTTCAAGGTCGTCGCCCTCGACGAAGTTAGCGACGGCACCATGGTTACTATCAGAGCTGGTAACGACGAGAATTGTTGCGGCGAACTCAGGAATTGCACCGCGGTAATGAAGAACCAAGTAGCTAAATTCAACGATCTCAGATTCGTGGGTCGCAGCGGAAGAGGTCAGTTCAACTGCCATTGTGTACACAATTTCTTAAAAATGATAAACTCTCTTTCATAATTTTGTACTACTTTGATTAGTTCGATGATTATAGAAAGACTTCAGTTTGATGGTCATGAAAAATCTTAAAGTCTTGTGAAATTCTTTGAGAAAAAATTTGTTACCAATTTGTCAATATTCATGATCGTACGCTTATTAATTTTGCACTACTTACGATTAGTTCGATGATTATAGAAAGACTTCAAAAATTTCTTAAAAATAGATTCCTTATTAATTTGGTACTTTGATAGATTAAATAATTAGACGATCTTTTGTGTCACTTTAGGTAAATCGTTCTCGTTGACGATCCAAATAAGTACAGTACCATTTCAAGTGGCAACTTATACCAAAGCTATCAAAGTAACTGTGGATGGCCCAAGAGAACCGAGATCCAAGTCGAGTAAGTAGATTAATAACTTAATATAACCTTCACTGTATAATCTGAGTCTCTTATTTTATAACTTCTGCACTCTTCTTTTTAACACCTTGATCTTCACTATAAAATGCTATTTTTATTTCTTCATTTCTGCAATTCTTTAGACTTTTCGATTTGACATGCTTCCTCCGCATTTTTATTATATCAAAAGATTTTCAATGAGATCTTTAT
>NW_017142786.1:417748-433113 GCF_001652005.2 Ceratina calcarata
ATTATACTGTGTACGGAAATCGGGATGTTTACCCCATTTTTAGAGATGCACGAGAGCTGAGAAATTTTAACTCGAGACGAAAAAAAATTAGCATCACCCTTCGTTTACATTCACTTTACCTTTACAATAATGCCACGATTCGAGCACGTGTTTATGATTCCTTATTGTCGCGTGGGAAAGAGTCGCGAGGCGAAAGAGTATTCATAAGATTTCAATGCTTCGTCACTGTTTATATAAGAGATTGTGGTAATCATGTAATTTTTATAATAATTATCAGTAAACTTTCGACGTTTTCTTTATTCGACGTTCTCTATTTCATCGATAACCAGGCAAAAATAGAACATTTTTGGGTCATCAAAGACGTCTATAAAAAGTCAAAAGTCAAGTCTGGCGTTCTCTATTTTTGATTTCATTCAGAATTACCTCTTTTGGATATAAAATTGCTTATAAAGAAAGACATTGTAAGTACGAGTACTATAGTATTTATTCTAGCCTTATTGGCCTTTGCACCTTGAAAGACTTAATTGTTCATCCTTCCATACCCTCGCACACTAATGGATATACAATTTGGATATAGAATTACGTTTTAACTTATGGGCATTTCATGTACGATTTTAAATATCAGCGCAGTTTGATTGACAAAGCCAGATTCTCTTTCTAAAGACGACAACCTAAAAATCTTCTTATGTGTATAAAGACAAAAGTCTTATATAGTCATATAAACCTATATTTTCATCTAATTTTATGGGTAATATTAACATCTTGCCTTATCGGACTATTAGAATCTAACTCCTTGAGGTTTTATCGAACCTTGAAGCTAGAGTTCTCAGAAATCTAAAATAAGTCTTTAAAAAATGATAAAATCGTTCTTTGAAATATTTCGCCCTTATAAAAGAAGTTGATATGATGAAAATTAAATTTTCACGTATGCACTCCAAGGGGGTTCGTTTAGGACAGCCGTATTTGTCAAGAGAGATTGCTCTGAAGAGATCCCTATATTTATTTGAGAAATCGTAACGAACTGAGAAAGGGATGAAGAGAAGATAGAAAAACGAGTGATTCGTGTGGGGTTGGTACCGGGTTTCCCATAAAACTCGGATAACTACGGTCTCGGTAGTCAAGTTAGCGATCTATGTTTACAGGATCGTCGCTGGTTGCGAGCCACATGCTACCGCCATATGCGGCGCGATAAACAAACGCGTAAACGCGGCTCCTTTTCATACGAACGATCCGCGTCCGTCGTATATTCCTCTGTGTACACCCGCGCCGCCGCGGCTTCTCTTTCGCTGTGCCTAACGCCGCCCCGGTAAACACGAAATTACCCTATTACCGCGGGACATGGTTAGCGTTCTCGAAGCCAATGGGAAGATTTTTATTATGCCGGTCGGAAAATAAGCGCGGAAGACACCGAATAGGAGACCGAAAGATCGCCGCCGCGGGTTGACTCGCTGCCAACGCGTGGAATTATACGACGCGCCGCGTACACAGCCAGTTTCGGCTCGGAGTTTTCACGCGTTTAGGCACCTCGTGCGTGAGCCGGCGCGCGCGCACATACACAAACCTTGTTGCACACGTGTAGACGAGTTCTCCGCGAGACCGCCTCACCCCGCGCACGACAGCCGCGGTTTGAGGTCCACCGGATTATTAAACGCCTACGAGGATCCCGACACCCGTTTGCGGATTCTATGCCGCCCACGTGGAACCCGTTCTGGGTCAGACTGTACCCGCGGTATTTCCTTTCCATCCCTTTCGTCGAGATTTCAACGAACGTTCAAGGCTAGTTCGAAAAGAAATGTTGTGAAAGTTACAGGAATGAATATTTTTTTATAATTTGTACAATCATGTTATTTTAGAATTATAGGAAAATGCGAATACTTTAATTAAAACTGCAAGGTAGTCAGGCTTTTAACTGGAATTTTCTAATTCGAATTTTAGTTAGTTAGGATTTGCATTGCGAATATAATCAAGCAGGTTGCAATTAAGATCAAAGGTTATAAGGCAAATGTGCCAATTTTTGTTCACGTGCTAAATCCTAGGAAAATACGCCAGTGAATAGAAATTGTGACGTGAACAGGAATTGAGACATTTATTTCGATTGTTTACATCGACGGCGAGCAAACGAGAGAAATGTAGGAGTAATCACAATACTTGTACTAATTTAATTTCTGCTTAAATGGGCCGGGAATTGTTTTGAATAAATTTCTTGCAAACTCCTGCTTTACTCTAGTTAAAACTGAGTCTTTGGGAAATGTTAGATCGATGAAGAGAGAAGTTAGTCAAGGTTGCCTGGGTGCTGGTTTTGGGGATACCTTGAATCCTGGAATAGTTATTTATAGGGTCGAAGTAATCGCTTGAGAGGCACGCGTTTCTGATCTATTTTCGAATACCTTCGATCGTACTAAGGGAGTTCTTCTTGGCTTGGTTGCAGATTATCAATATGGGCCCGGATTCCCTGGACTTGGACTACTAAATCCATGGGTCGATGTCGGATACCTATCCGCTTGGCATTTACCCCACCCGGCTTTCGTCAAAGGTAATTGTTTTTAATCATTCATTTAAAATTATTAACAATTCATTTAAAAGTACTGTACCAATTTCTCATCATTAATGAGAGATGCAAACTACTAATCTTTCCCTGAGACATTTCAAGTATAAAATTATAAAAAAATGAAACGATGGCTAGAAATTGATACGTGAACATTAATTCAGATATTTATCTTACTAGTGAATCGAATTCTCAATTCGTTAAATCATCTACAAAACGATTTATGTACTTTTAAAATCGAAAATTTACCGAACAAATTGTTGAGTACGAATGCGTATGGAATGGTGCATGAAGAGTCTCAGATGATCGAGAGTAGCAGTCACGCGGAACGTTCCTAATCGCTCGCATCAGAGCCCTTCATCCCCATCCCGGTCGCAATCAATCAAAGGGCAACAATGCGCGCGGCCCGAAAGAATCGGGGAAAAAAGGCCACGGAAGAGAGGACACGCGTTCGTTCACGAGAGAAAGTCCCGCGTGTTATCGATTTCGTAGTCCGCGATGCCTGCCGATGATTCATACAGCTCGTTGCTGGACCGAGGGGTGAGAGAGCCTGAGCTCCCTTTTCCCACAACACCCTTCCAAATTCCCCCCCGTACAATCAACCACCCTACCAACTAAACAACAATAAGACTTAGCGTGTTCCCTTCGCCCACGAAACTCTCTCTTTCATGCATCTCCAAAATGTTCTACAAAAATTTCCAATTCACTATAACATTTCAAGTATAGCAATCCACCTTTTATTTATAATCGATTATATTCGAGAAGAGGCTGTCTTTCGAATAGACTGAACTTTTATACAAAATCGAACAGCCATCGTCTTGGTTAAAAAGATGCATTCCAAGTAGACGTTTATAAACATTGTAATAGGTACTCTTTTAATATTTATCTATCTAATTTATAATAGGTATCTTTTAATATTTTATATATTTTTGAACATGGCAAACATTCTATAAAGAATTCTTTTATTTTCTTAACACTTTTTCTGCGGCACCCTTTATAACGCTTTCTGTAGACACGTTGACGTTAAGGACGAAACATTGCTCGCAGTACTTCTTTTCCTAAATAGAAAAACTGAGTAAGCTCACGTGGATATATCAATCTTTACCCGAAACTGCGTTGAAGCGAAGTGCACTGTATCTGTTCCGTTACTTCAATCAGCATTCTTTCGGCTACACTTTCGAATTCATTCTCCTGTACATTTCATCTTACTACTGAAGGCAGCTTCCATATGTGTCTGAAATTTGGAGTCATAGAAAGAGGTATAATTAATAAAACAGACATACTGTCCTTTTCTCGCAGCACAGTATTGGCCTCAACCGTCTTCCTTCAACTTCCTTTGAATTTCAAATCCCTGTATGTTTGTCTTTCTGTATTTCACAATTTGAAGATACAATAGTTATTCGGCATGTTTCATAAGCATGAATAACGATGGAGGATAAGTATACTTGTCAGTAAAGAATTCAAAACAAGTTGAAGGAGAAAGGTAGCAACCGATCACGTGTTGCGAGAAAAGGACGACATGTCTATCAATTATACCTCTCACTTTCTACGACTTCTCGACACTTTAAACACATGTGAAAATTGTCGTCAGTATAATGCTCTAAGAGTACAACTTATTGCCGTTACATCTCCTATCAGCCAAACTTTAACAATGGTGGCAATCTTTAGCAATCGTGAATATGTCCATGCTATACATGTTGCTGTACAGAAACAAGAACGTAAAACTATTTTTAATCTAACAGAGTCTCACGCTTAGGAACCGATTTTCCATATCTCTGAAACTTGTTATCTTTTCTCTTTCTCTCTCCCTCTTGTCTATGCGAGTATTTACATTAAAAGCGATCGCTCTCGCTCCTCCAGTGCCTTTATTATCTTAACACTAAATCTACCGATTTTTGTACACTAATATACTATATTTATATTTTTTACGTTTTTATCGTTTGAGTGTAATTTAGTGTAGATTCTGACACTTTAGTTTCATTAAACATGTAATAACTTTTTTACTAGCCCCGAAATTTTTTTTAAATTTTGCAGTGTTTTATTAACCCTTTGACTACGACAGACGTATATGTACGCCAGTTACAGCGACTGATATTGGAATATAGCGTCGCAGTCAAAGGGTTAATATAACGCATCAAAACTTGCTTTTTCATTGTTTTTATTAAGGACCCATGCAACTTTAAATAATAGTTACGACTTCAACAATACAGTGATATAAATTGTGTATTGCTTCTATTTCTGATAGAAGAATTTAAAACCGATGATTCGACCGCGTTCCTCTTATCATCAATTTCATTATTTATTTTATTTTCGCTTCAGAGAAAAGCAATAAATTCTCATCTAATGATTCGTTAAATTTTTGTTTCCAGGAACGATTCCAATGCCAACACCGGATTTGTTTCCACCACCGCCGTTTCCCCCGGCGGCGGTTCTCCCAACATATGCGTTCGACGTGAAATACACGGCGGAATACGCGGCCCTTGCACCGAAAACCAGTACCGCGACGACAACCCACGTGACCATTCCGACCAGCCCTTCGAGAACGCCGCCTAAAAGTCCGAGTGAGTCCGGAAGCGAGTCAGCGGCCGAGGAGATACGCAGCGCTTTCGTCCCGATCAGATTGAATACATTACCGCCGACGCCGACGTCGTCCATTATCACGGCGTCCTCGTCGTCGCCTGAGAGAATTATGAAGAAACCGGAGATCGGTAGGAACGAATTAAAGGCACCCATGGCGCTGATCTCGCGATCTCCGAAGAGATCGCCGCCGCCGACGAAAGTTTCTCCGCCGCCGCCGACTAAACCGGTCTGGAGGCCCTACTAGACGAAACGGTGAAAGAAGAAAAGAACGCTCACGATGGAAGGCTAGTGATTACTTAGACATCGTCGATGCCGAGAGGACGACGCTATATTATTGACTGTCTTCGCGAGAAGAGATCGACAGATTTCCATTATGATTTATTCTTCGTTCGTTATTTTATACGTCTTCGGTTTTACGAAGGCGCATAAAACAATTGTATGGAATGAACATTTGTATCACTACTTCAGATCGTACGTGGTTGATGATTCGAGGAGTTAGGTTTGATTAGGTTAGATCCGATTCTTATGTATACTGGGTATTAAAACCCGAATCGTTTTTGATTGTAAATAATTTTTTGTACATATATGTAGATAGTTCGTGGACAATAATCCTAGCGCGAAGAGACTATTAACATATATATATGTATATATAAACAAAATATATATATATATATATGTAAATATACATATATATATATTGTACATGAAATTCATCTGTACTGAATAATATGTGTATGAGCGCGTGGATCACACCAGAGAGATTAAAAGACAAAGATGACGATATTATTTATAATCCAGAGATCTAATTTAATGTAAACAGATGGTGATATGGGGTGAATAAAATCGAAATCTGCAAATCCAACACCTGACTACAATTCTTAAATCCATAACACCAAAAATTATTCCCAACCATTTAATTATCCATATTTAAATAATTCTTAAAACGTGCTTGAACGTCCTATTGAATTCAATTAATAAGTTTTGATTCCAAAATTTAACTGTCATCGCTCACTTTGAAATCGAGTAGTATGAAAAACTAAATGTCCTGCTATGACCAATGAAAAGAGTTTGAAACGGTGTTTCAGTAGCAGGGCAACGGGAGGGGTGGGGGGATCCATGCATCTTTTTTTTCTTGATCGTGATTTAAATCTGAATAGTCGTTCCGCCGCGGTCGTTCGAGGTTCCCGCGTGTGCACGCACGCACGGCCTCTCCCATACGGCGCGCACGAGGGTAGAGAAAATGGTTTATATCGAGGGGAGTGCGTGAGATCTGTATTAGTAGCGATACGCCAGCAGAACGACAGTGTCTCTCATCCTTTTCTCAACACAAACGAACTCCTTTTTTTATATTACTATTTGGAACCTCGTATGAAATTCATTCAGCAACAAAGTATCAATAAATTTTCTATTTCTACCATTTTATTAAATTTTTAGATTGTCCTATTTAAGAAACTGAAATGTACATAAATTTTGTCCTTTAAAATTCCGCTATTGCTAAACAAGCTGATAAACGGAAAGTTCCACATATATCGTGTGCGAAAATATAAAGTCAAATTTGTAAACGTGATAGAATATTAAACAATAAATTGTGTTGAGTATATTAAAAAAATAATTAAATTTCATCCTGAATATACGCAATACCGAATTTTAATATAATTTGTCGAAAGAATTCAAAGAGAGGAGGGCCGTATTCGAAATGGATGAAATGGACTTCCCTTTTTGCAACGTATTTTTCAGCCGAGGTTCGAGTAATCATTCAAACGCGGGAAAAGAGAGTCGGTGTCGTGAAATTTGGGGCGACGGTAATTTCCGCGTGGCAAACGCGACGACGAATGCTTCGAAATTCGACGTTCGCAGCCGGATATCGCGTTACGATAGCCGAAGCCTTCATTGCCGCCACTATGTCACCGTTGAAACATAACCGAGGCTGCAGGAGTACAGTACAAGGGACAACAACTCTGTACCGCGCGTTCCTTTCTTTTTTTTTTACAAATATTCGACGCCGAACTCCCTTGTTTTTTTATTATCGGTGGGCAACGTGTTTTCGTTTTCGCCGTTCGATACGCCGGATACGTTTGTCAAACACCGTGCACACGTCGGGGACAGTTAATCTCGGTGACATGGTATAACTCAATCCTCGCAGAGAGAGGATCGAATATAATTCTTGACGCGTGTCCGTCGAAGAAAACCATCGGAATTTCCCGTTGAAAACCGGGCCGAACAGGTTATCGGCTCTGATAACGAATGCCAACGGGGAAAATAGAATGAATATTAAAAAAACGGGCTTCAATTCCGGCCTCGTGTCGCTTTTTCGGCGGTCGATCGGACACTGATTCAAATCGCCTTCATTCAACTCCTTTATGCTATGTCATATATGTAGTAGTAATGGTTTATTTCACCCCTATCGGACTTAAAAAGGGTGGTACATATGGTGCTAATGTATTCACAATATACTTACATTTATTCTATATACAATAATTGTCTCTATATAATATTATAATATTTGATATATACATTGTATAATCGTCATAATATTTGTTCCTACAAAATTGTACTGTACTTTAACGTTTCTGACTCCTTCTCACTCCTTCAGGTATGTGCGACACCTGTTTCCTTCCAATATCTACTCATCTTTTCTTCGTTTCCGCATTTAAATCTCGCCACTATCTTCTGAACTCTGCCTTTGTATTCTTATTTTAAGTATTCCGGCCTCTGCTCTTCTTTAATTATTTTGTATCTTGGATTGTATCTGCTGCCTTTTATTCTTTTTATGTTCTTGTATCTATATGTTTAAATCCTTCCTGTGTTGCTGTTTCTCTTCTCCATTGCTCTAGTTTCATCTGTTTCTTTCTGTCTGTAATATCTGGCTTTTATTTGCTCCCATTTCGATTTGACCAGGTTTTGGTATTCGTTCCCGTCGATTCCCCTTCAGCACCCTTTATTTATTATTTTTGTTACCGAATGTGTTCTTGTTTTCTCCTCGTATTTGGGTGCTCTCGTTCCCACTTCTACTTTGCTTTTCTATAGTTTTGTCTCCTCCAGTATTACATATGCTGGTGTATTAAAATCTAAATCTAACGTCTACCTTATATAGTTTTTTCTATCTTCTTGTCTCTCTCTCTCTCTCTCTCTCTTTTTCTTCCCATTCTCTTTCTGCTTATAAAAAACAGAAGAGATATTTAAGTGGCCTAAGATGGTTAAATGGAATTCGCAAAACGCCAATATTAGAATTTAATGAATCTGCACGATTTAAATTTGCACGAGGAGAAAAAATGTGAACGTGAATTAGCTGAAAGGGAAATGAGAACCGCGCTAACACCCCGTGAGGCAAGGTTCGTTGACGAGTAGACAACGGAACCAAACAACCATGAAGGGTCGCCGCACGAACCGAGAGCCAAACCGATCGAAGGCAATCCGTGCTCGCGTGGGGCCCGGCCGGCGCTAACTAATGTTTGCCCAAAGAATCGCGACGAATAATTGAGTCAGCAGCAGTCAGCAGCGGCCGTGGCGGCCGAAGTGAAAGAGAGAGAGAGGGGAAAAAAAATCAGCACGCCTCCCCCGAATCACCGGCGGAATAATCGACTTTCGAATCGGACGACGGACTTCCTCGCCTCGCGATTTTTCAACACGGGAAACGATGGGGCCGCTGTTTGACGAGCCCCTTGGACTGCCAGCTACTCTTAATGGACTCTGTGAAACTCTGCAGATTCCTGATAATTTTGCTACAAAAAGGTGAAGCCAGGTTTACTTGTACCGTTTCACAGATTTAAACAATTCTTAGAATCAAATTCTACATTTGCAGTTTTCAAGGGAGAAAAGAAATATTAGCTAAAATAACAGGAACTCGACTACTTTATAAAAAGAATGCAAACTCCTAAACTTTGAATCCGAGGTAAATTGGCTTCAAACAACCCAACGATTTCTCGCCAACTGCTGTTCATATGATGAACATTGGCACAGTCGGATTCTTCTCCATCGAAACACAAAGCGTGTGCCGTTTATAAAAAGAATGCAAACTCCTAAACTTTGAATCCGAGGTAAATTGGCTTCAAACACCCAACCATGATTTATTAAACCTCTCGCCAACTGCTGTTCATATGATGAACATTGGCACAGTCGGATTCTTCTCCATCGAAACACAAAGCGCGTGTCGCGACGAAATTTTTGAAATCGGTATAAGTAGGGAGGGTGAAAACGCGAGGCGGTTGCGCGGCGAAGTGTTTCGAACGATCTGAGCGTGTCGACATGCCGGAGGATCCTCCCGGCAGGATCGTGAGGACAGAACTCGAGGGTCCTAGAGTTAGGCAATCAGCGTTGATGAGGGGGCTCTCCCGCGGGGTGAAGGGCTCGGACAATTAGTAACCACCCCCTGCCGGCGCCCCTCGTATCTTCCCGCACCTTCGGGCTCCGATTCAGACCAGTGAAGCCGGCCAACAACGCCGCGACCGCAGCCGCCACGCATGCGAAAGAGGATGCTCGATGAATATCGAGGGCGCGACGAAGAGAGGAAAGCCGTTTACGTCTGTACGCCGCGTTGCGTGGATTACGCTGCTTTAAAGGGCTCTCCTCCGACAATGTCAGCACGAGTGGACCGCTCCTGGTGTTAAGGAGCGAATTTCCAAGCTTTACACCAAGTATGAGAGAGGATCTTTTTCTAATGGAAATTGGAGTCACTGTTTTCAATCGAATTAACACTGTCTTCGTAGTACGTAGGAAGTCTATAATTTTATGAATTATGCGAAAGTCTGCAATTTATGGAAGTGCAGATTTGTATTTCATGCAATATCGAAACACACATTTACGTCGCACTAAGAAACATAAGTACAATACACATTTCTTATATTTTTTCAAGCCATCCTAAAGCACTGTCGTTTTAGTTACCCATCTGAATCTTTAGACACGGACAATGAGATCGTGATCCTCATTTAAATTTCTTAACGAACTAAAACGACATAACTTTGAAGAACAGAGGTAAGAGAGAGATAACTTTTAATCCTGCACGATTATCGATAAATACAGCAAATATACAAATGAAAGTAGAAGACTTAGCTATATTGATGTTGGTATTTGTAGCGTAAGGCATTTTCTACCTATCTATGCATGTACCTGTGCTAGTTATGTATGTACGTATGTATGTATGTATTACGTATGTATATCTAGAAACAAGGGAAGACGGACTGACTGTTCTTAATTATATTTATTCTTATATTATTAAATATGTTCTTAATTACACTAAAAATCACGACCAAACTACTAAATTACCCGAGGCATCACGACTAAATACTAATAACTGTTACTGTAGATACAATACTTGTGTATTATACTTCAACAGGTATAAGAAAGTTCCGTCGAGCCATCGTAAAGGGCTATCGTCCTAATAACCCGTCTAAACATTTGGACAAGCACAATAATTATGGCCCTCATTAGAGTCCTTTGTAAAGTAAATACCTAAATTTATTTGCATATCATGATTAGTACTCATTGATATACTTCTCTATAATGTTATGTTATAGTTAGATCAACAGAAGAATATAATTTTACATGTTACCTTTGAATTATAGAAAAATACATACATTGCACCACTGCACATACAAACAAAAGTCGATAATTCTAGCGTTAAAATTATAGAAATCTAAGCCAATAAATCAAAATTGTGACGTGAATAGAAATTAGTACATTTACTTTAGAACCACAAGTCACATCATTCTGAAGGACACTTAAAACAGATACATGGTTACTCGTTTCCACTACTGTGTAAGCTTAAGAAAATTTCCTTAGGATCAAAAATCACATCATTCTGAAGGACATTTAAATGGGATCAGGATAAATACATGGTTACCTCTCTCCACTACTGTATACCCTGTAGACAGTTTCTCAGCATCGAAACTCGACTAGCAGCACCAGAAAGCATCGCCAACCACTATCATCCTAATTACCCGTCTGAACCTTTGGCCAAGCAGTAGGAGCCCTCATTGAAGTCCCTTGAAGAACCAAAGTCTGCTCATTAAGCCAGCAGTCAACCAAACGAATCTCCGATCAACTCGACATCATTGAATCGTTTATAACGAAAACGCTTGAAAACTACTCTACTAAGAGAGAGAGAGGGAAGCCTCGTCCGGCCACTAATTGCCTCCATCTTCCGTTTCCGCGGAACGTGTCGAGGATTACACGGAAACCTCAGCCGGGGATGGGTCTCCTCGAAGGAGACCGCGAAGGAATAATAAGCCTCGTTCTCATCTCTTTAGAGGGTTCCGATCCTCCTCCGTCCGAGGCCGGCCGAGCCACCAGGGGTGTCAGGGGGTGAGACGGCGCCAACGAAACGTCTCGAGGCGTCTCTCAAGATAAAGACGCGGGCACGCGCGGCAGAACAAGAAAACGCCTAACGAGCTGTTTTGCATGGCAATGCTTCGACCCGGTTG
The DNA here is from genome assembly GCF_001652005.2 of Ceratina calcarata. NCBI lineage: Eukaryota > Metazoa > Arthropoda > Insecta > Hymenoptera > Apidae > Ceratina > Ceratina calcarata. Next base: position 429,293 of record NW_017142786.1, read on the forward strand.
TTATCGGTTATCGATCCGTCACGAGGCAACGCGGCGAACGCGGGGGGCACGGATTAAAGAGAACCTACGCCCGGGCTCTGCGTGCACGTTTGTGCACACTCGTTTCGTGTATACGCACACAGAATGGAACCGCGTTGGTACGCGTGTACCTGTATATACGAGAGGGAAGGGTTGGGGGGGGGAGAGAGACTGTGGCTGCGAGCATATTTCCAGGCCACACGGTTGTTTGACCGATTGCCACCGGGAGCCGATGAAAAGGCGCATCGTTTCGCGGAAACCACCGATTTTCAACCGGCCGCTGCTAAATCAGCAGGAATCCAACTCGTCACGCGGACTCGGAGAACGTCCATCGATCGCTTCGGACGAAAAATCCCGTTCCTTCTACTCTGCCAATTTCATACGTCTCTTACCGACGAAAACTATTCGAAATTCTACGATTATGTCAAAATTATCACTGGATTGCAAATTTTATGTATTTCCAACAAAACTGAGTATATAAAAATTGTAAAAAATACATATAATGGACAAAAGTGGATAAACAGCAAAATCCATAGCATGATTTCTAAGAAATTAAAGGATATCCTTACTAAATATTATTTTTTAAATTGATACAATTGATGTATTTTAAATGAAAAGTCACTGTCTAATTAATCCACGTTCTTTATATCGAACAAATCAAAATATTCCTTATAAATTGTGTATCTTCAATGCAAAAAGTGGATGGAGAAGATGTATTTGAAACTCGTGCTAAAATTTTGAAGAGAACTGACGCGTCTCCATCCCAGCCAGTCCGAAACAACGAACACGGCGAAAAGACGAGGCAGACGCCATGTACCGCGACAGGAATTAAGTTCATCGAGCTTACCGAGGGGCCAGAATGGTAACGAGCGTCTCTCACCGAGGTAGCACAAGTCACCGGACACATACATACAGGGGCTGAATAGAGAGAGAGGGGGGGGCGGGGCGGGGGTGAGAGCGAGGCGACTGGCGACCGAAGGGGGTAGGCAGGCGAGGCGCGACTGCATTAACGGGGCCAGTGTCACAAGATCAAACAAGATAATTAATCTCGTTAGTCCCGAATCAACCTGCGCTCTCTATTATCGGATTACCATACCGGTTGCCCGGCAATTTGTCAACGCGCGGCGCCCGCGTTCCTCTGCGATTTCCTCCTCGACTCTCGTTCCAGCACTCGTCACCTGTGCAAAGTGTGTTTTCCTCGGATTAACGAAATTCCGCTATGGCACGCCGCCGCAACGTGGCCATCGTCTCCGACTGTACATCCTCGCAACTTATAGACGTCGACTCTAAAGGGAACCCACCGAAAAGCGGAGGTTCTTGGAAAATGGCCAAGGTCAAGGAAACCTCGTAAAAGGTAATAAACCGCAAAAAAGTTTCCGTCGCGGGTGTATTTATAAAACCGCACTTAGGCAGCAATTCGTTTGAAGGGTCGCCAGGTCTATGCCATACCCATCCCCGCAATCGTCCTTCGTTTGCGGGGAGACAAAGGGGCAAATCAATTCGTTGTTCGAACATGGGAGAAATGGACTAAGAATGAAATACCATGTAACCATTCACGTATACAATTTAATTATCCGTTTTACGGTACAGTTTTCAATCATTGGTTAGGTTCAACTAGGGTGGATGTATCTCTGGCGGACTTACCTCCGGCAAACCTGCCTCAGGTAGCCTTATCTCCAGCAGGCCCAACGCTGGTAAACCTAACTCTGAAAGACCTAACTGTACTCGATTTAACTCTAAGGGACGTAACTCTGCTAGACCCAATATACATTTCTGTGACCCGTCGGCGACGGATAACCGTTGAGGTCAAAGTTGTGGTTGTTTCTCAACAAGACTGTATAAATTTTTACCATTTTGTTTTATTGCTACTTGTTCAGAGTCCCTTTCCTTTCTCAATAACTTTCGTTTCCATAACTGTATCATTATCCAGGTTATAAACCGCGTACTGCCATTTTCAAGGTTACAAGCCGAAACCTGCCCTTTTCAAGGTTATAATTTAATACTATAAAACAGCCCATTCCATCTACTGTCACATTTTCTTTGCGTTCTCATTGGAGGATCATAGGTCTAAGAAAATTTCGAAGTAGTACTTAATAGCACTTATAATGCTGCTCACTCTTCTGGCTTTCCTAATTTCATTGACGTAGCTATAAAAAATGTTTCTGTCTTCGTTCGTTTCATATAACTTTGTAAAATTTTATTGTTAATTTCCTACAGAGGTCCCTTAAAGTTGTACGAGCCCTCGTACAACATTTCTGCCAAGAGTTTGAAAACTCTGATGAAGAGTTATGTTAAAATTTCAATGATTTGTCATCGTTTTTATTTAAGGGCTCACAACCTTAACTTCCTTGATGTTTAGCATATTTTTAAATTATCCCAGAACAGTTATAGCATGTGAACGTTTAACAAAGTGATATCTCGTTGGATTCACTGTTCACTCGAAGGAAGCGTGTAAAGGAGCGCGGAGAGAGAGCGTCGTCCCAGAGGTATTACGTATTTTCATTTCGAGGCGAATTGATTCGGCAAATTGGTCAATCGCTTGAGAGGGGTCAAAATTTCCAGCAAGGAGCGAAAGGGTGTACGTCTGTGTGGGTACGAATAGGGAAGGAACGGAGGTCGTGTAAGGCAAGGAAATTGTTCCGACGTGTCCACTTCCTCCCGGGCTGATGAGTTCCGTTTTACCCCCTGGACGGATGGCGGCCGGTCAGCTCCTCGGAAAAAGAATCAAGCCTCCGACCTGGATCAAACTTAGCCTAAGTACCAAGCTCTCGATTCGTCGATTTATCGAATTTCGAGGGTTCTCCTCGTACGCCCCGCCGTCCGCCACTTAATTGAATATTTTTCTCGATCCGTGGTTTCCCGATTCCTAAAAGTGGCACTATGTCCGCGTGCGAAACTTTCCCGCTCGTTTCCTGAATTCTCATTGCCAGTCTGGGTTGTTCAATCTAATTTCGAAAAAATTACCTTGACTTCAATAAGCAAAGTTCCAAGTCAGGTAAAATCCTATCAAAAAGTGCCGAAAATAGAATATTAGAAATTGTACATTAAAAATTCGCTGTGACTGAAAAAAGAAGGTGGAAAACTTTATAAACCAGGGGTGGCCACGCCTTACATCATGGCGAGCCTCATTGAACAGCCATATTTTTCCTCCTTGTACGGAGAAATTTTTGAACCCCCAGGTATCTCTTTGAAACTAGGAAATGGAAATCTAAGGTACTTCAATAAACAAAAATGGTTTTCATAACGCTATATACTTATAAAAATCTATTGTACATAAGTTGGGTCCCAGCAAGGATCGTTTTACTTATTCATGCTTGTTTATATTGAGACGCCATAAAAGTCGTGCTTGTTAACGTTACTTCTAAAAACCGAAAGACCTTTCCCCGAGCCCACGACACATAATAAATACCCATTTAGGAAACTGGAGATTATACCGATAGTGAACCGATAAACCTGTCAAGTGTGCAGGGCAATAAACTGCAGAGGCAAAGTAAGCCTGCAAATTAAAACAGTTGTAAAAATCAGGTTCGTAGAGAAAGAGGAGGGACAGGGTGTCGCACCTCTGGCGCTTAGCCGCTTTAATAACGTGGAACCGGGTGATCTATCGGCGCTGAAAGCGTGCGAAGGAGGTTAGGCGTTAAAAAGAAAATCGGCAAAGGCTAATAGAGAGACGACGGTAAAAGGGGGTGAGGACGGTTTCGTCTAGAACCGATCGCAAAAGCATTCGACATTTTTAATGTCGCGCAAGAGTGGGTACTTAGTAGCTCGTGACTCTCAGTGCACCCCCCCCCCCCCCCCCCCCC
>NW_017142786.1:433265-437841 GCF_001652005.2 Ceratina calcarata
CCCCCGCTCATTGTATGCGTCTGCCCGCCAGCCCGTAGATATTACCCTTTGGAATAGCAGCAAAAATTATGGACAGCCGATAGTCGAGCAGCCGCTGCAGGGGTGCGTCTCATCCATTTAGGTCCATCACACACGACTGGATGGGGTGAGACTTACCCCGCAGAGGTTCTCACGTAGATTATGAACCTCACACTCCTCCTCGCACTATACGCCCTGTCCGGTGCAAGAGTCGAGAAAGCACGTACTGGATTTCTTCCTTTTACCCTACCTCGTGGAAAGTCGCTTTGATCAAGTGAAATTATAATAATAGGCTGATTCTCTAGTCCAAGCCGCTTCGTGATCAATAGGATTTTTAACCAATCGAATCATTTTATTCCTTGTCGCAATTTCGCATATTTCCTATAAAAAGGATTGACGATCCGACAAGTAAGAAACGAGTTTTGATGCGATTAAGATTGATCTCACAATTTTCAGAAGAACTCTGTTCGGTTGGTTTCATATCGAAGAACGCGTGCGATTTCGAAATCACGCGTGGCCGGCTCGATCCTTCAGATCGTTCCGAGGCCTGTCGAGTATGCAGGAGGGTAAAGGGCAGATTTATCGATTATTCCCGGTCCAGTGATCCCCTTTCGTTGTACGACCACGGGTAACCCTAGGACGCGTGTGTACAGCACGCGAAATTTACGACGGCAAACATCCGTAATATCCCTAGTTCGACAAGAAAAGATCCTCCACACTCACTTAAGTTTTACAACCGTTCCGTATCGATCCATGGCCCGGCCATTCTAATCCCTCGAAATTTCAATCAAAACCCCCCCGACTAATATTTCTTTCTTTAAAAAACGGAGCCGGCAAAACAACGCAACGCGCCGGGGTTCCGATCAGCGATTCCATTTGCTGGTGCAAATCCACCCGGGCACGGGGAATACATTAACCGCGAGCACAAACACGTTGTTCGCGGACCGAATGGGACAAAAAAAAAGAGAGAGATAGAGAGGAAAAAGCAAATCTTTTTCCATTAACATCATTTACCGTGCGCGGAGCACGCTGTTCGCGTACACTATACATACGTAGGTACACTACCATTCAAAAGTATGTGAACACTTGCTTGACTAAAACACTCTAAAAATCATAAGAAAATTGTTAATGAATTTCAATAAATTTCATATTCTAGAAAATATATTTGGTCAAAATATCATTAAATATATTATATCTATTATCTATACCTGAGTTCCCGAGCGGGACGTTTCATGCTAAAATTTTCTAGGAGCGTTTCGTGCAGTTTGGAAGTGATGGAGGTCGCATCGAACTCCCTCCACATGGCTCAGTGGCTCCTAGACTCTCGGGAACTCAGATATACGTATACTGTGTTTTAATTATCACTGTTACTAGTCTTGGCGTCGTGGCTATTATCTTTTTTCATTATTTGAATACCAATATAATTCCAGACCATTTCCTGAAGTTCCTATAAATTTTGTTTATACATTATACAAACTGCAAATTAGAATAAGGGGTAAACAGGCTATTAAAATAAATCACGAGAATTAAATGACTTTGATGATACTAGTATTATCACCAGTGTTATTATATTAATACTTATATGTAATATAAAAAATTTAATAATAATGATTCCGATCAAATACTATAAAGAATAGTATACGTTGACGTACTTCTAAAGGACAGTGTACGTGCATCTGTAGAGAGATCACGTCAGTGAGATGGGTACACGTTCTCGTGGTGACTGCACTCTCTCGCCCTTCGTACAGCAGTATTACGGTCGCCGGGGGTAAACCACCCTGGCCTCGAGGAGCCGAGAGCGGGAGCCCGCAGGGGTACGCCACGACAACCCCCGTAGCAACCCCTCAAAATCAACCGAACTCTCTACACTCACCCTGCGCTACCGCTCTCCTTTCGTTGATCTTCCCCCTCGCTTCTCGGCCGATCCCGCCCCACTGCATCCGACTGATCCATTCTGTAGACGTTAATACCGCGAGAGGTATCCGACCCGTAGCCCTATTCTAGCTCTGAAACCGACCGCGCTCGTGCTACCCTCCTTCGAGGCATTATGGGCTAATATCAACCTCCGATCCCCGGCGGGCTGCACCGAGAAAAATCTTACACGAGGCTTCCGTTCAGTTTCGCGAAGGGTGCACCTATTGAAATGTTGCGGTTCTTACAGAAATTCAGGATCCACAGTATTTCGGTTATGGCAAGGTAAATGTCTCAATTCCTACTCGCTAACGTATTTTTCTATAATATATTAGAATAATAGAAACACATACCAATAAGTAAAAATTGCGACGTTCACTTTATCTTTATTTCGTCGACATTGCGAAAAGCGTATCTAACGAAATTTAATACGAAACCAAGAAAAAAACTGTAGATAAGAATTTCATGGGAACGAGTATCGACGATGAAAAACGAGTTTGGAGAAGCTAATTAAAAAAGCAGTTTCGAGAAGGTCTTGGATAGAAAATGTAGTTTGTCGAAAGCTCTTGACGAGCGAAGTCTCATTCACCAACAAAAAAGGAAGAAAGAGAGTAGGGAAAAAAAGCGCCGGGTCTCGATTCGAAATTCGAAAGTGGCAATATATACACGGGTGGGACAGGTGTTGCAATATCGGTGTTCGATCGGGTGACCCTCTCCTTAAAGAAGAGCGAAATTCACCGACGGACGCGCACACAATAATCTCGTCTCCCCGTTGGAAAGGGATTGCAAATACGGCGGGCGGTGGTGACATAGAAGCGCGCGCCCTTTGCATTCGGGATGCAAGCGGCAAGTTAAGACTGAAGTTTGAAACACAATCAAGGGGCCCTATAAAGGGCACCCGGCAAACGGGGCCAGCAATAATGCATGCGGCGTGCATTCTACCCTTAACAACCCCCCTCCCCTCCGTTCACCTCCCGCCCGCCCCCTCGTCCCGTCCGTGCGAGAGTAGATGGGGCTCTTTGTACTCTAAGGGCTTTGCGCCAGAGGCTTGGGATATATACCGGGGGAGAGCTAACACCATTATCTAATACTCCCGGGTGCCCATATGTGGTGTTCCAGCTACGAGCCACTGTACCATTCTCGCGAAACCTCTGCCCCACCGGTCATCCCTCGCCGATCGCCACCCCACGTTCCCGAAACTCCGCGACCCCTCTGGCGCACGCATACACAAACACCGACGGGAACGAGCGTCGCTCTCTTTCTCCGCGTTTCTTTTATTATCACAGACCCCGCTATTTACTCTCCTACTGGTCTAATTACGGATAACAAGCTGCAAAACGGATTCTTTGTCGCGTTCGATTGATATTCCCGGAGATAACTTCGCTATTGTTTGCCGGGAGCTTTCATGCTCCTACGGTTAAAATAAGGGATGCCGTTCTATTTTTCTTTTAAATTACATGTAGCCCGTATCGCGGCCGTGCATCGCTGAAACGGGATACTTGTCATTCTATTTACTCTCGGTACGATAAATTGTAATACGTATTACATGGAACTAAATCACGGATAATGTGTATTATTTTTGCGCGGACCCGTTGATGAAGCTCTTATGGTGATAATGTAATGTTTGGTCGTTTATAAAATGTCTCATGTGCATTAATTTTGTCAAATAGAGATGAAAGGAAATATGGGTAATTCCCAATTCTGTAGTTCATTCGGATCATTAATAGACTGCGAATTTTTATACAAAATGTTCCGGGCAAATGTATTTATGTTGCCGGGTTGAAAAGCTTTATCATTTAAACATTGGAATATGCATTCGCGTTTTTATTTTATATATATTTTCTTTGTTACATTAATGCATAAAAGTTGCAGTGTGATTTTTATCTACTAATTGTAATTCTCAAACGAGATTTTGAAAATTAGTCGACTAGTCAATTGGACACCACAATTATCTTGCTTGTCTTGTTTCCACAAAGTGTGCCTTTTAAGTACTATTTCAACTGGTGAAGTAAATGCGCTTACAAGGAAGGGTAAATATTTGGGCGTTTTCAACTCTTCAGGGTTTAGTACCGTTGGCCGCTCGGCCTGAATCACAGGATTAAGCATGGTTCCATGAGCCATCAGCAAGGATCTCAGCATTAATTTGCCTAGACCGCGAGCAATAAACCAATTAGAAGGGTTACGAAGGCTGGGCAGAGTCCCTGAAACATTAGTTCTCTGTACTGTCTTCTCAAAATTCAATGGATACAACTTCTTATGGGACAGCTATAGAGACTTTTAGTGCCGGAAATAAAAATTTTATTGTATGACTACCAAAATTCAAATTATCCCATTATTTAAAACAATGAATGCACTTACAGGTCTTGTACTATGACTCACGTACCTGGTCTAATCTTGTGATATACCTGTATTGTGTTCCAACAATATGCACACTCTAGCTAACAGTTAATATAAATAAGCACAAATCTTAAGGATGTATTGGCTATACAGTCAATCCCAAAAGTTTATGTATCTTAGAAAAACGCATTTTCTATAATTAAAAAGAAATCAGATGTCGAAAGAATAATGCTAATAATAAATAGCTACGTGCTAAAAAGTATAGAAGGAAATATTCAATTAATTATTGACGCTGGCGAAAAGTTTTTTA
>NW_017142786.1:438118-440141 GCF_001652005.2 Ceratina calcarata
ACACCCTATATATACATTATTCCATAAGATTCTAATGACTTATACAAAATCATTCAAGTAAGAATTCGTTCGAAGAAAATAATACCACACTTCAAAGACAGAAATCCGTAACATTTATAATTTTCAATTTTTATATGTAATAATTTGAATGACCTATTTTCGAAGTCATCCAACTCTGAAACCAATTGTGGAGGAAACAAAAGCACGTAGACTGCTGTGAGTTGAACTGGATTTCACCTCAATTCGTCCGTCACGGGTAACCTTGGCAAAACCCTTAAAATCTTGTGGAACCGTGCGAAATTTGAAACGCAAAGTGCTAGAATGTTTGGCTATTCGTGTCTAATTTCGTAGACCTGCCGGTTGGTCAGGATTTTAGCTTTTATGCTCCCTGAGCCGCGTCTTCTGTGAACTAGAAAGACGTCAGCAAATCGGATTAGAGGATTTCCTGTTTAGGAATAGTGTATTCCATTCAACGATGCTTCCTTCTTTAATTCTATGAAGTATTATTTAAAAAATATATATTAGAATAATAGAAACACATACCAATAAGTAAAAATTGCGACGTTCACTTTATCTTTATTTCGTCGACATTGCGAAAAGCGTATCTAACGAAATTTAATACGAAACCAAGAAAAAAACTGTAGATAAGAATTTCATGGGAACGAGTATCGACGATGAAAAACGAGTTTGGAGAAGCTAATTAAAAAAGCAGTTTCGAGAAGGTCTTGGATAGAAAATGTAGTTTGTCGAAAGCTCTTGACGAGCGAAGTCTCATTCACCAACAAAAAAGGAAGAAAGAGAGTAGGGAAAAAAAGCGCCGGGTCTCGATTCGAAATTCGAAAGTGGCAATATATACACGGGTGGGACAGGTGTTGCAATATCGGTGTTCGATCGGGTGACCCTCTCCTTAAAGAAGAGCGAAATTCACCGACGGACGCGCACACAATAATCTCGTCTCCCCGTTGGAAAGGGATTGCAAATACGGCGGGCGGTGGTGACATAGAAGCGCGCGCCCTTTGCATTCGGGATGCAAGCGGCAAGTTAAGACTGAAGTTTGAAACACAATCAAGGGGCCCTATAAAGGGCACCCGGCAAACGGGGCCAGCAATAATGCATGCGGCGTGCATTCTACCCTTAACAACCCCCCTCCCCTCCGTTCACCTCCCGCCCGCCCCCTCGTCCCGTCCGTGCGAGAGTAGATGGGGCTCTTTGTACTCTAAGGGCTTTGCGCCAGAGGCTTGGGATATATACCGGGGGAGAGCTAACACCATTATCTAATACTCCCGGGTGCCCATATGTGGTGTTCCAGCTACGAGCCACTGTACCATTCTCGCGAAACCTCTGCCCCACCGGTCATCCCTCGCCGATCGCCACCCCACGTTCCCGAAACTCCGCGACCCCTCTGGCGCACGCATACACAAACACCGACGGGAACGAGCGTCGCTCTCTTTCTCCGCGTTTCTTTTATTATCACAGACCCCGCTATTTACTCTCCTACTGGTCTAATTACGGATAACAAGCTGCAAAACGGATTCTTTGTCGCGTTCGATTGATATTCCCGGAGATAACTTCGCTATTGTTTGCCGGGAGCTTTCATGCTCCTACGGTTAAAATAAGGGATGCCGTTCTATTTTTCTTTTAAATTACATGTAGCCCGTATCGCGGCCGTGCATCGCTGAAACGGGATACTTGTCATTCTATTTACTCTCGGTACGATAAATTGTAATACGTATTACATGGAACTAAATCACGGATAATGTGTATTATTTTTGCGCGGACCCGTTGATGAAGCTCTTATGGTGATAATGTAATGTTTGGTCGTTTATAAAATGTCTCATGTGCATTAATTTTGTCAAATAGAGATGAAAGGAAATATGGGTAATTCCCAATTCTGTAGTTCATTCGGATCATTAATAGACTGCGAATTTTTATACAAAATGTTCCGGGCAAATGTATTTATGTTGCCGGGTTGAAAAGCTTTATCATTTAAACATTGGAATATGCATTCGCGTTTTTATTTTAT
>NW_017142786.1:440823-458908 GCF_001652005.2 Ceratina calcarata
TATCATTTAATGATGCTTAATGAAATATGGAACATCTGTTATTATTAAAATATAAATTATTTGATACCTGGTCTTTTCTATATTAGAAAAAGTGGAAGACTCAATTATATTTAAGGTGCTTTAATTATTATACTCATTTATGTTATATTAATATTCAATGATTTTATTAATTTCAACTCTATATCATTTTTATAATCAACATAGAGACATAATAAAAAATAGTTTTTCTTCTCAGTAATACGTTTGACCAGCAGAAAAATTTCATCAAAACGTCAAAAAAATTGCTTGACCTTCTCGCCGAGTAAATTTCTGGAAATTTCATCGATGGGTGAATCAGAGTTAATAAAACGCTCGCAACTCGTGCGTTACATCATTGCCAAGACCACCGGGCTGCCATTCTGGCGAGCAAAACGAGCAGATTATCCACCTCGAAGGCCACCGGGGCTGAGAACTTTCACGAGTTTAGCGAGCGCAGCACGTGCCATCAGTCTTCTTCTTCTTCTTCATCTCCTTGAAACAGCATCACACCGTGTAAATTATCCGTCTCGTTTGGTCTGGTGGGCCAGCGGTGGCCGCGGCAGCAGGCCACGCGCCATATAATTCTCGGCCAAGCAGGCAAATAAAGAGGTGTACGGCGCTCGCCCCGTAAAAGTTTACGAGAGCTTTCTACCGCGCGGCCGAACAAACCCGGGCGGGCGTACGACTCGTCATAAATTTCGCTGCCAGTCGCCACTGCACCGCTCCATCTCGGGCAAACCGGCCGCAACAAGGATACATCCGAGGCACAGCGCTTGGACTGAAGGAAGATGAAAGATAGAATCGTCGTAAAGCTTTCCCGAAAATTTCTGCGGAACGCACTCGGTTCTCTGTTTTCTCCTTTATGATCTTGCAGAGAAAACTCTCTCTCCTCTTTGCGAAAGGAGCGCACGGTGAGCAGGTTTATAATGGCGACTTCTGTCACTGTCCCGCTTGCGTAAACGCCGGCCTTCTGTCCCGCGTTTTACCTCGTGCTGAAAACGGTGGTCGAGTTGAACGCACAGAAACGAGCAGCAAACCAGGCGGCATAAATATTCGCGTCAATCTGTGCGACAATCGCCATGAAAGGGAGACCCAGTGACCTAAAAGTCCGTAGGGCTTTTCACCGGACCAGACCTTGCCTAACAGATTCTCTCCGCCCGTTCTCTACTGTTTTTTGGCTGATACCGTCGTAAACTTGCAAGTCGATTTGCATAATTGCAACTGGCTCCGGTTGTAATGTCAAACGTCAGGGTTGAAAATTAATGATTTAAATTATTATTATTACTATTATTATTGATAAAATATCTTCAGGAAAGTAAAATTATGTTTAACAGTAAACATAATAATATCCTCGAAGTTGATATTGTTTTGATTTTTAAATATTATTAAAACATTTATTAACAATATTTTTTGTCTACATTCAAGTGGAATGTTTCGCCCCTAGGTACTAGGTACTTTACTTGTCGTAATTATTCCTCTCTTCAATAAAAATTTTTTTATTCCCTTTACCCCATATTTCATGTTTAAAGTTAACTTTAAGTTTATTTTTAGTTCAAGTTAAATAAAGTAATTTTATTATTGTTTATTCACCCTCTCTTTTCTTCTTCAGTTTACTTTTTGTTATTTGCGTTATTACATAGTAAACTAGTTTTTTAATAGCCCTGAAAAATTTCTAAAATATTGCAGTTTTTTTAAAGTAACACTTAACTGTTGAAAGACGAACATGAACATCGTCATTGTTTTTATTTGAGAGCTAAATCAACCTTAAGAATTAGCCCAACGATTCTTTCGTCTTCTATAAAAAAGGCTTTCGCCACGTTTACCAAACACCTCGATCTTTTACTCGCGACAGCTAAAGGGAAGCTCGATACACCCTCTGAACCGAGTTTTTGTGCAGCTCTCCGCTGGTAGGAAACAGAACAGAAGAAGAACGTTGCGCTTTGGCCAGAATCCACGCGTCCCGTGGGATTGTGCACTTTGCGCGTCGCCTTCAATGTCCCGGAAGAGGAGACTATCCGTCGCACCGGGATTGCATTCAACTCGCGGCGACGTCATTGTCCTTCGGGACATCGTATAAGGTTACGAATGATTGTCGCCCCCCGGATTCCCGACGACGTGTCCTCGACGGGGATCGAAGACGTCTCAATTACCTGATCCTACCTGCTTTTACCTGCCGATCCACCCACGATACGTGGGAGAATCGTCCTCAGCCAGACGGTATACCATTACTCCTCCAGTCGGGCATCTATCGAATCTTAGACTCTTTTTCGAGATTCCAGCCATTGAGATGTTCAATTTGTTCGAGTACAATGTGAGGGGAAATGTAGGGTACAGGTGGGAAAAGTTAGGCTACTGGCCAATACAAAGTTTGGCGAGAACCCAGTTCTTAGAATTACGAATTAATTGTTCTTGGGAAATAAATCAAGTTTCACCCTAATCTAATCTAATACAAAAATTTTATGGAAGGTTGTTTCACAAGAATACGAAGGGATTATTCAAGTTTTATTTGAATTAGAAAGATTAGTCTCGTATAAAAACTGGGTAATAAAAAGATGAAAGGAAGTGAGTTCTAAAAAAATTTCGTAATAGATTCTTTTTGAATCATTGTTCTTGAAAATAACAGAAACAGTGTTCGACTCATAGAAAAAGAACCAGCAATTGTGCCCGAAAATATATGACGAAACCAACAGGCAACTTTCTAAACGGAGAGTTCCAACGTGACGTCAGTTTGGAAGATGCCAAAATGTGGGTCCAACTAACGGTCGTTCCCAATTGTCGTTTGTATAATTGAGTTTTAAGCGTAATAAATATGAGTATAACCAGTGTAGCGTAGTGGCCAAGGTCAAGTGCGACCTTAGCCCTTCGGGTCGCGTGGAAGGTAACGTCTGTCACGGGAGATCATCGGAGAGACCCGTGCCTCTCCCCACTTACTGCTATTCCAGCAAAGCAAATACAAACTTTTACTTTTCACTGTAACTTTTCTTCTTACCCATTCTCCAGTTTCAGGTAACGTAATATAAAAATCAAACGATCTAAAAGTTTCCCTCTTTCGGTCATAAAATTTCTCCAGACTTGCCTCACTGGTCTTTATTATAATTTAAAAAAATATTATGACAGATTTGAATATCCATGTTTGATCGTACAGAAAAACTTCATCCCCTTGCGTCAGTAAATCTTAAGCTGATTTTAGAAATTATCCTATTCTTTAATTCACTAGTTCGTAGGAAATTCAGAAAAAATTCAATTGACTCGACGCTGGAATTCGAACCGATCCGAGGCCTCGGGATATCTCTGTAGCCCTCGGTTGCGATTCAAAGCTCAACTTCCGTTACGGTGTGAAAAGAAAGACACAGCGGACCGTGGAGCAACACAATTTTCTCCACCGCCCTCGTCTCCGTTTCCCATTACATTCGTATCATCGCGCTCGTGCACCGAATAAAATTCCCCGCGCGGGCAAACGAGACAGAGGAGGCGGGTGAGGGAGCGAGACGGCTCACTCGTTTTCCCAGAAGAGACAGGTAGAACACGCGGTGATTTCGAGCTCCCCCGTTTTTTTTTTTTTTTCAGGAGTGGCGTCCAGCGCCGCGAGTAAGAGGGCGCACAAGAGGGTGGGCCGCGACGGGGGATTGCGCCCGTCCATTTATCTCGCGTTTTGTCGAGCGGCCTAGCATCCAGAATACGGCTTTATTTACCGGGAGTTTGCGTTTTTCCAGGACGTTGCGTCTCGCTGGCCTCTCGGTCGCAGCAGCCCGCGCTGCCGCGCGCCGCTTGGAAAAGCGTGTTTATTATGCGATCTGGCCGAAGCAGAGACGCTTCACGTCCAACGGTATTGTCGATGAGAGCATAGCTGGGGAGGCGTGGGCTCGCCTGTTTGCCCTCTCGCGAAGGCATAAAGCAGATTTCCCCGTGATTTATGTCGGAGTCACCAAACAGCCGAGCCACCTATCCCCTCCCCCTCACCGTTCCTCACTCCCTTTACCGCCGCGCTCTCCACCGAAAGATATTCGCGTCCCTTTCCGTCCATCTATGGAAAATGCACGTGAAAACTCGCCCTCGTCCTGCGCTCGCATTCTCCCATTCATACCCAACGCGGTTTCCATCACCATTCATGCACGCACAGGCTGGGAAAAAAAAAAGCTATACGCGTCTCTGATTTTTCTCAACTAGGCCGAACCGTCACTTCACTCGATCCGGTAACTCTCGTTAAGTTCCTAACTGATGGACTTCCTTTTCGTAGATTCTAAGCCTTTGGTCTAAACATTTGGTTCACAAAGTTATAACTGAACTGGCTCACCCTCCACCTGCGTGTTTTGTAAGTTAAGTCATTATATGAAGAGGCAAATGTTATAGTGGTGTAATTCAGTATTTGGAAATGGAAGGTACCGGAAATGGTGCAGTTGTTCTGTTAACATTCCTACATTGTGTTATCAGTTTGCAAGGTGAATGAGTTGGAACTTCACGTTTTCTCCAAACGTTTTCTTAAAATGTTTCATTATGTAAGAGTAGGAGTAATTAAATCTTCTAAATTACATTCCAGCCTCTAATTCTGAGGTAAACGTTAATAATATCGCTTGTGACTTTTCCAAGAAGATTTCCACTATGGATCGACCTTCCATCGATCAAAAGCTCCATCGGGCATCCCGGTTTCCACGTATAAACAACATTTCTTAACATGTTTCGAATGCATTGTACGCGTGCATTTCGACAATCGGACGTTAATCTTTGGCAGGGGTGGGTGAGTGAAAAGCCACCGACGGGGGCGTGTCGCGTTTGATTGCACACAAGTCGTACAACATTTCATGGGAAAGGAAGCGGAACCGAGTGTTGCGGCGCTTTGTTACGTTCTGGGCGAAAGCGCGAGGCCCGCGCCGCGACTCCAGGAAAAATGAGTGAACCGACCGAGCCTAAAAACCCGAACAAATTACTGAATGACTCGACTGAATGCGGAGGCTGACCCGCCGTCTTGGTCACGACGCCCTGACCATTGTTGGCCAAATTGCGTAAAGGAATCTATGGGCGGGTTATTGAAACGATTCTCGGCGAATTCTCGAGCACAAAATCAGAGAGTCTGAAACTGGAAACAGTCACAGGATTCTGTAGTCACTGTAACTGTAGTTACAGAACTTTTTCTCTATCGATATATCCAGATGTAGATATAGAAATAAATTTTTGATAACTTATTATGAAAATAGAAATAAAATTAAAAGTAAGTTGTAGATATGAGAAGTACAACAACGATAAGTAGTTGTAAATTTAGCAAGAAATGTGAAAATCGTAAAACATATTATTTTACAATAAAAATATATACTTTTCTCTATAGATATTTAATAAACAACGTATCGAGGGTTGAAATAATTTAGAGCATTGTATAAAAAAATGTGAGGCGGTGAGAGTTTGGTGGCAGGAGATATGGAGGGATGTAGAGAGTAAAATCATGAACACGTTCAGTGATGAACCGAGAAAATGCGTGAGGATAGCAATAGAGAAGACGTTAAAAGCGATAGAGATTAAAGAAAAAGAATTAAAGATAGAAGGAAAGAATAGAAGAGAGAAAATCATTGAGGAAAGGAAGTGAGGAGAGTCTCTCGAAGTGTGAGGGAGAAAGTAGACGTGAAAGGAAATTAGGTAGGACAAGGGATACAGAATAATTTATTTATTTGTAAATAGTCGAGATACGACTGTATGAATTAGGATAGACAGTTGTAACGATTTTACTTCCAGTTTGAGATGATTAACTAAATTAAATAATAATTTATGATTAATTTTGTAATTCTCTCATTGACTTTTCTACTCTAAGCTTTCTTAGATAGCTTCTACTCTAAGCTTTCTTAGATACTCTAAGCTTTTGTTTATCTACAAACAGGGGGGAAACACATGTTACTGAATTTGTCCAAGGTGTAACGCTACTTCGCAACAAGTTATTTCTGTGTTACAGCTCATGTACCAGCGAAGTAGTACAGCCGAAGCTATTCTGGGTTTTCATATTTTTAGATCAAGTATACATTTGTATCATCGCTGCTCGAACGTGAGAAATATTCACAGGACCGAGGAATCTTAATACCAGAATAAATGCAGTAAAAGTGAAACACTTTAAAAGAGTTGAAGAACTTCAAGTATCAATTTCTATGATGTAAGAGTAGGAGTAATTAAATCTTCTAAATTACATTCCAGCCTCTAATTCTGAGGTAAACGTTAATAATATCGCTTGTGACTTTTCCAAGAAGATTTCCACTATGGATCGACCTTCCATCGATCAAAAGCTCCATCGGGCATCCCGGTTTCCACGTATAAACAACATTTCTTAACATGTTTCGAATGCATTGTACGCGTGCATTTCGACAATCGGACGTTAATCTTTGGCAGGGGTGGGTGAGTGAAAAGCCACCGACGGGGGCGTGTCGCGTTTGATTGCACACAAGTCGTACAACATTTCATGGGAAAGGAAGCGGAACCGAGTGTTGCGGCGCTTTGTTACGTTCTGGGCGAAAGCGCGAGGCCCGCGCCGCGACTCCAGGAAAAATGAGTGAACCGACCGAGCCTAAAAACCCGAACAAATTACTGAATGACTCGACTGAATGCGGAGGCTGACCCGCCGTCTTGGTCACGACGCCCTGACCATTGTTGGCCAAATTGCGTAAAGGAATCTATGGGCGGGTTATTGAAACGATTCTCGGCGAATTCTCGAGCACAAAATCAGAGAGTCTGAAACTGGAAACAGTCACAGGATTCTGTAGTCACTGTAACTGTAGTTACAGAACTTTTTCTCTATCGATATATCCAGATGTAGATATAGAAATAAATTTTTGATAACTTATTATGAAAATAGAAATAAAATTAAAAGTAAGTTGTAGATATGAGAAGTACAACAACGATAAGTAGTTGTAAATTTAGCAAGAAATGTGAAAATCGTAAAACATATTATTTTACAATAAAAATATATACTTTTCTCTATAGATATTTAATAAACAACGTATCGAGGGTTGAAATAATTTAGAGCATTGTATAAAAAAATGTGAGGCGGTGAGAGTTTGGTGGCAGGAGATATGGAGGGATGTAGAGAGTAAAATCATGAACACGTTCAGTGATGAACCGAGAAAATGCGTGAGGATAGCAATAGAGAAGACGTTAAAAGCGATAGAGATTAAAGAAAAAGAATTAAAGATAGAAGGAAAGAATAGAAGAGAGAAAATCATTGAGGAAAGGAAGTGAGGAGAGTCTCTCGAAGTGTGAGGGAGAAAGTAGACGTGAAAGGAAATTAGGTAGGACAAGGGATACAGAATAATTTATTTATTTGTAAATAGTCGAGATACGACTGTATGAATTAGTATAGACAGTTGTAACGATTTTACTTCCAGTTTGAGATGATTAACTAAATTAAATAATAATTTATGATTAATTTTGTAATTCTCTCATTGACTTTTCTACTCTAAGCTTTCTTAGATAGCTTCTACTCTAAGCTTTCTTAGATACTCTAAGCTTTTGTTTATCTACAAACAGGGGGGAAACACATGTTACTGAATTTGTCCAAGGTGTAACGCTACTTCGCAACAAGTTATTTCTGTGTTACAGCTCATGTACCAGCGAAGTAGTACAGCCGAAGCTATTCTGGGTTTTCATATTTTTAGATCAAGTATACATTTGTATCATCGCTGCTCGAACGTGAGAAATATTCACAGGACCGAGGAATCTTAATACCAGAATAAATGCAGTAAAAGTGAAACACTTTAAAAGAGTTGAAGAACTTCAAGTATCAATTTCTATGATTATTATAAAGTGAGAGTAAAGAATTTGTTCGTATATAGTGGATTCGAGAATAACTCGCATTCCGTTTGCCACAGCGGAAAATCTATAACAGAGAAGGAGGAGGGAGTAGGCCGGAACGAAGTCAGGATTTTAGAGACGGAAGGATTCTTGCGTCGGAAGCTGGGCCGGGAACGAAACCTCAGCGGTCGAGCTGGGAAACCTCGAGCTTGCCAAACGGTGGGTCGACACTTAAAAATACAAATTCGGCGGACAAAGGCAGGAACCTTATCGGCGCGATGGGCTATCGGTTCCTGGCAGTCGGCTTCCTTAAATCGAACGGGCGATGTTCGGTGAAAAAAAGGAGGACGCGTCGTCGGTGCACGAGTAGACAATTTCTGGATACGCGTCCGTTCAGCTCATTATAGGGTGCCAACCCCCCGTCGTTCGACGGCCTCGACGATCGCAGGGGGTTGCTCGTCCTGGAATTTGTCTCCTTGTCCGAGACTATTTCTTTCCGGCAAAAATTACGGCCCCTCGACTTTAACTAATCGCAAACGATGTCATGGCTATTCGTCACGTTATTGAGGAATTATAGTTCATTGGTTCACTCGGATGAATCGTTTACACTTTCTCCTTTTTGCATTCTTCAATCTCTAAATGATGTAATTTCATCTCTACTGCAGATTCAATTTTCAAAAAGAATAATGTTTATCATCATTTTTATTAAATAAATTATTTATTTTTGTGGCTGATGAAAATGTCGATTCAGAGCAGAAGATTTAGTAGAAGTTTGAACCGGAAACATGGGATCAACGAAATTTCCATAAAAGGTCACTGTGACAGGTAGGTTTAGCACACGCCACTGGAAATAGGCTAATCGTTACCAAATTCTGGACCATCAGTCATCCGCAAATAGAGACATTCCTCGAGGCTACGCGGCTCGGAGGTTGGCTTTTGCGGGTGTTTATGGAGCCAACAGTACGCCCCTACTTCTCCCTCCTATCGTTCATCCTTCGAAACCTCAATTGTACTCTCTTGGGATCTTCGTTTCTTGCTGACCGGCTACCTTTTACCGGGCCGCAGCTGCCGTTTACCACTTTCCAGAAATAATCGTTACGTCCAAAGGGACCTCACAAAAATCTCAATGTTTAAAACAAATCGTGTAAACAGAATATAAAATAAAAAATGGAATCACTAATTCTTTTGTTGTCTGTTTAACCCATTTGTATCATACATGTACGGAATTTTAGTGATATGGATCAATTTTTCACATTTCTGAATGACGCAAATGGGTTAAAGAAAGTAGATAGAATTTTGTTCATTATATTAAAAAATTGTTAAAGCTGTACGAAGTTTTGAGAATAAAGGAGCTTTCAAGGCTAGAGGAATTCGTAGTTGAATAGTATGATACAGATGTGACAAAACTAAGCCTCGATGGGGTAAAACAGAGGGAAAGCTGAGGCAAACTCTGCCGTCCATATATTTACTGTAGAGACCGCGCCTCCTTTATCTCGTTCGGTGCTTGCACGGTCATCGTCGCAAATTTCGGCCATTTATCCAGGACCGTTTTCACGACAATAAGAGCGAGGGCAAGAGAGAAGGAACGAGGCGTACTTACTTCCAAGTCGCGCGCAATGTGTACGGGAGAGAGTTTCCCCAATTTCGGGACTAACAGTGCCGATTCGTTCCGGCTGTAATGCGTTTATAGCACCGTGTCCGCCAGTCCAGCGCCCGTCACGCTTCCTTCCCGCGTTACAGGACCCGCTGGACGTGCTAAGGAGACTTAAAGACTCTGTTTTGTGCAACACGGCCCCCTGCCAGAGACGGACTCGTCGGAGCGCGACGCGCGACGCTGCATCCACGTTCCGTCGATCATCGGCCAATACAAGATTTAGAGATCACTTTTTCCATCTTTATAGAGGATTCATTAAAGTTCAAAACAAATCTGATTGTGAGATTCTACACTAATAAACTTTTGTAATAATAATTGACATTAAGTAATAGTTTTAATTTATTACTTATAGCCGTAACACCTTTAAAAAATATTATTCCGCATAGAATAAGTCTTCAAATTAATATTTGTACGCGAATGAAATAAACCGAAATAATGAAACGTTCGATTAGAATAATCGATTGACAGAGGAAGGAGCATAGCAGATGGGAAGGAGAAGGTCGATATAGAAAAGCTTCATAGGAAGTTCCGGCCGGAGGACGGATAAAGTCGGTGTTGCCCCTCGCCGCGTATAACCACGGATTGCCGGGGGTTCTTTATGGGCAATCTATGGTGATGGAGATGATAGGCAAGCAGATATACGTAAACCTGATTCTGGAGGATCTTCCGCGGGCGGCACCCATACCTCCCCGCATCGGGAAGCGAGTAACCGTGGCTTGAAAGCGCCTCGATTCCCCAATAGTTTAACTTACGGCCGGATTTACTGGCGGAGATAGGCGAACCCCTCGCGTATTGGCTGATAGACCCGCGACACCTACGCTCTCTCATGCGATCCTCAGCGATCCTCAAACTTTACCCAGACTCTCTATTATCGTGCCGGAGAGAAGAAACTCTTCCTCGCTCCTCGATTGCAATCATTTTTTATAAATCAACAGGAAAACTCGAGTATGTCGCAAATTCTAATGAATTTCGTTTGATCTCAAAGAATTCTTCGTATGAAATATAGTGAATTTTTCTCGAAACTATCGTAAAATAAAAAAACTATTAAATGCAGAAATTGCATGCAAATAGCTTTGTACAGTGAAATCAATTTCTTGTTGAAATTCCTGCAGACTCTTTAACCGGTTGAAAATCTTTTGTAACATCTATACCGTTCGAATACCGTCCTGCTGTCGACGAAACGTGCTTCTCTCGCGGCATCAATTAAATTACACCCCAGCCCTGTCCGGCCTGGGCGCGCGTAGGCGGATCGCCTCTCGCCGCTCGCAATTTCTCCTCGAGCTCGCGTCGAATCCGAGAAAAACCGGGGGAGGGGAGGGAGAGTATACGTATCCGTAGCACATATCGTGGAAACGTGTGTGGATACCAACGGATGCAGCGAACAGGAAACACTTGGGGCGCGCAGGAAGCACCCCTGCTTCAGCGACAGAGTCGGGGGGCCGTAAGAGAATAGAGAGAGCGCCGGGAACACGGGAATAGAGGTAGAGATCGTACGTACGAACGTACGTAGGTACGTACGTGGCACGGTCGCGTCGGTGGCAAAAAGAGAGTAAAGAAGCACCGGTGCTCGTATACAGGGTGTCCGCTGTATGTGCCAAGTATCGGGGTACAAATATAGTAAAAACGAATTTTCATGAACTTCGTATGATTTCGTTTTTCAACCATCTATTTATTATTATTATTATTTAAGGTATATGCAATGTTCCTTTAAAGTTTGATTTATTGAAACAAAATACATCAAGTTTTATGAATTTTTATAAAGCACAGATGAATACATTCGATAGGATTTTTGTTCAATAATTTATCACTCAGTAGAGATGAAAATGTAACAAACGAATTTATTCGTGGCAGAATTTGCAAATACTGTTAAATAATCGACTGTGTAACGAGTACACTAATCTTTCCAAAAGTATTGGTACAATATTTTTATTGCAATTTAAGAATGAAATTCTGTTAGACATAGACGTTGACATTTTACGTAATTGGATTTTATTACTGAGTTTTCATGTGGTCGGAGTTCTCGCGAAGAATGAAGCACCCTGTATAGAAGAACGGGGAAAAGAGCAAAGAGAGCGGAGCCGAAGGGATGGAAGCTTGGTCTCATCTTGCCTCCACAAAGCGGCGCCGCATCAGATAGCATTTGTTTTAAATATATGGATCGAAGGGTGTGGGCGGTCGCGCGCGCGCCACCGTAAGAGGAGGAGGAGGAAGAGAGAGAAAGCCTCGGGATATGCAATAGCCCGGAGTGTATATGTATCGTACGCGAAAAACCAGGCCCACGGTTTTATCGCCAGAGAGAAAACGAAAGAGAGAGGGAGAGAAAGGGACAACCACCCCTCGAACGTTATACGACACAACTCGTTTCCTCGGTATTCCCTAGTTTCAGAAGCCAATACTCTCTCAGCATCAGCGCAGCATCCCCCCAGGACACCCTCTCCTCCCTCCGGTGGATACAGCCGAACGAGTCTCTCCATCTCGGCCGCCTCTAACCTCCCTGCGGCCAGATATCGGCTTCCCAATAAGCTAACCGACGCGGAGCACTCGGTTACCAGCAGTATCCGTGTCCTGGTTTCCTTCCAGAATCACTTCTCCGGCGAGGATGAACGTGGTCTTCGTTACAAGGACCGTTCACTTATTCTACAACGGGAGACGAGGATCTCGTGCGTTCTCAGATTTAACTCGTAGCGTTATCAAAGGAACGTACACTTGCCATAGACGCAAAACATGATTTTTAAAATTCGTAATGATTACTAGACTGCGGATTTTTATGGAGAATAAAATATTTACGGTACCAGTTTAAAAAGTTTGTTTTAAATACCAAGTTCCTTTATCAGTTAAATTTTGCAAATACTCTGTTTTTCATATTTTCGATATTTTTAAACATTACCTGCAGTTTTTATATTTTGTGCACGTTCAGGTTTTCTAAATGCATCAAATACAAAAAGATTGATGATAAAACTGAAGATAGAGCTATTTAAATTCATATATAAATCATCTGAACCAATATATTGACTTTCTTTATACATTCCTTTGTATTTCAAAATATGCTGATTTTACTTCATATAATTCGTTGGTGTGAGGATAGATACGGGTTAAGAACATTAACCATAGGATTCAGCAGATTCCATTAGTTTTATGAGACATTCCATTATATTTTTCTGGCTAACTCTGTATAATCAAACGTTTCGACAAAGGACGTACGGGGTGTCGGAAATTAAGCGACGACACCCCTAAGACGAGGGTGGAGCACGCCGATTTGTAGGTCATTTTTCTTCGGACCCCGTAAGCTGAGATGAATTCCTCAAAGTTTCCTCGGAAACTGTAAAAGTCCGGAGGGGCTCGCAACTACTTATGCCCTACAATGGGCCCAACAAAGGGACCCCCGTTTTGCGCCGAGATCCGACCACCTCCCGCGACTGCCCGGGGGTCTTCCGGCGTATGCCGTAAACGCATCATGAGTGCCACGCGGTCCGACTCGTGAATGGTGCATCTCGAATCTCGAGTACATGGAGAAATCAGACCTCGGAGATTTTTATACTACATATAAACCTTCAGTCTACTTCTAATCGATTAAACTTTTTTCAGAATATCATCCCTGAACTGTGACAATATTATCTTTCTATTTATCATTCAACAAGGCCTTCACAATCAGTGGCGTAGCTACGGTTGACTTTTCTAACACGCGTCGATAAAATTTTGACGTTTCTTGCTCGGTTTTATTGATAACCAGGCAAAAATAGTGCAAAATATGTATTTACGGCAATACACTTTTTGTCCTTATATGAGAATATTTTCCGATCGTCAGGTACCTCTTCAGAAAGAGAAAAGTCAAATCTATAATTATATAATATAATCAAAAATATTTTCATATAAGAATGAAAAGTGTATTCCCGTAAACCCATATTTTTGATTCATTTTGTAAGTAACACTAGCAGTCTACTCCCTTAGTTCTATGAAAATAATTCTAGCTAAATACGTCATTGTTCACGGTCGTAATAATATAGATGTTAAGATGATTATAATTGATATGTAGGATCGATAATCAAAGACAACAAGCTTTTTAAATTAAAGAATCGGCTTCACCATTCTCATCAATGTGTCGGTATGGAGAGACGACAAGACAATCTAACTTAATTTATGATTCAACAAGAAATGTAGAATTACTTATAATAATATAAAATATCTGCAGCTAGTTATCCTATTTAAATTCTTCAAATTATTTCTAGGAAATCAATATTAGAATCGCTAAAAAAAATTCTGGATTCCGTGTAAACGCTTATTGAGAACGAACGGAGAGCCACGATTTTTTCCCGCCGATTCCAATGCTCGATTCCGATATTCGTAGTTGAATTCTCTCGCAGTCGCGCGTGTACCCGGGTGCCCGATCTATCATCAGCAAGAAGTTCGTTTCAGCGAAAAGGTTCCAGCTTAATTTGCCCGTGTCTAAAAAAAATTCCCGCGCGCAGATTTCGCGCGAGAGCATTCCTTCGCCGGGCTGATCGGTGGACAAAGAGGCAGCGCGCGTAGAATCGGACAGACGATAAGAGAGGAGGTGGTACGAGTAGGAGGAGGTGTGAGGCGCGAGCGAGAAAACGAGAAAGAGAGACCACTTGTAGGGGTCAGAGGTCGCTCGAATTTCACACGTGGATTAACTCTCCGTCGAGTGGAGTGTACTCCACCTCCCTCGTTCAGCTTCCACTCGTTCCTTCGCCTGCTCTCGTGCGCTCGTTTTCCACCGTACCCCGCGCCGCGCCGCGTTTTCGAGGCCTTGGCTACACGAATTCCGAGATCCACCCTGTGCAGCCGCTAATGAACGTCCGCGCGGCCTGCGACATAACCAGCTGCCCCTCGACGCCCACCCTCGCCGATATATACGTATACACGTACGCGAGAGCGTGCATGACAACGAGCCACCTGAACGATCAACTCCGGAGAAAAGGGGGTGAGCGACGGGTCTGATCGTATTAAATCTCCTTCGACCTGAGCTTTTCAACCCTCCACCCACACCCCCCCGGCCCCCGCCGGTTAACTGCGTGCATCGATCTCGTAATTCGAGCTGACTTCAAATAAAACCGTCAGTCAAGTATTACCGCGGACACTATACTACGCTGCGCCGAGAAGATCGAATGGACAACATGGTTCTCACGCTCTCTCGTCAGACACCTAGGATATTTAACTATACGGTTACTGGCATCCCCTGCCGCGGCTTCACCCGCGCGTTTTCTCCTGTCGCTGTTCGAGTCACTACATAAAGAGGTAAATATCCCGATTCTTGTTCACCTCACAAAAGAGAGTTTTATTCACTATCGTATTTTTCTACGATTTTACATACATTTTATTTTAGAGTTATAGAAAAAAAAGTCAATGAATAGAATTTTACGAGATACGTAAAAATTGGAAAATTTTAAAAAATCCACGAACTAATTTTTAAGAACAATTGTAACATTTATGACGAATGTAATATTTTGGAACAAACATTTCTTGAATATTCCATCACGTTAAAGAAATACTAACGAAAAGGTAAAAACCTGTTCTCACTCTTTTTCGACCCACTAATTATTCATAATAATGTTGCTCGTTTTATAAATATGTCCTATGACATTCTGAAGTGACATTATGGAGTATATAAGAAAGTTATAGTCTAAATTTCAATGCAAATACTTTACCGTCGCCTTGTTATTTTTCGATGTACCAACAGCGAATTTACTATTGACATTAGATTAATACTTTTATTATAACTTTTTTATAAATCATTTGACAACTAATGTTTATATAATATTTTTTTCTTATTTTTACTCGTACTGATGAAGTTTTATCGCTTAATCCGAGGACACTCTGTATAACAGCTAAATTACGAAAATTATTTTCACATCAGTTTGCCTTTGTGTGTAAGAATTTTGAAGATCTAGAATTGTAATGTCTCTTCAACCACCGATTGTGAGGTCTGATCTATATAGCTAGAAATGAGAGCAACCTCACTGCCTTTGTTATTACAACACGGCTATTACGCAAGCAGACCAATCCGTTTCCCCCTTTTAGGCAAAGACCACTGGTGCATAAATCAGACAATATCTCACAACATTGTCTCAGGACCGGCAAACAGGCGATGCTCCATCGAGCAGCATAAATCACCGAAATACAATACTTTGCACTGAATCCTTTCCTCTCCGAGAGAACAGTTCCTTCGCCTTCCTGAATCCACAACTTTTACGACGTAACCCAGATTTCTCTTATCCTTTCAGGAGTGCGTCACGGATAATTCGCGTTGTTGGAACGTCACAAAATGGGAACATTATCGACGAGAAACGGGTTCTGCTGAAATGCAAATAGGGGACTGCCAATTGGATTCTTCGCAGTTTAAGAGTTCCAGCGCTTATACCGACGCGGATAACCGTACTGGTTAAAAGAACAGTTCCCGAATCCAGACAAGGCTTTTCTATTGAAGGTGAGGCTGTTACCTTTACGAGCAATACGACCGGAAAACACCGCACAGTAGTCCAGTTCCCTGGCCATCGGACGTCCTCGTATAAATCCATTTCCCTAGCAGCCAAAGGACCCGGATCTAGAACCATGGCAAACGTCGTCAATTCGGAACCCCGAAACAGAATTACATTCGTCAAGGATCCAACAAAAATGATTTACATTAACACTAAATCTACCGACAGTTTTTCTAAGCTAATACACTATATTTATATTATTCACATTCGAGTGCGATTTTTTGTTGATATTTGTATTTCAGTTTGACCACAGCTTAAATAATAAATGCAACTTTAAAAATATGATAAAACAAATTGAATTTTCTTCTTATATCCTATAGAAAAGGATGGTCATTTGACCGTCGCATTAGTGTTAAATGTTCTCAAAATATGTTCGAAATTTTTCGAAACATCTTTCATCCTCGAGTGTTTGCAACAGTTTGCACAATAAATCATAATTACGATGTTTCGTCCTAATTTTTTATTATAAAAACTGGAGTGGTTTTAAATTTAAGGGAAAGTACTATAAATATTTTTACAACTACTGTTATGCGATACTCCAATAGATTGGCGAGTGCACCCTTAGAACAGTAGTCGTAATTCTTAATAATGGTACAAACGAGGGACAGTCGAGACCTGGTTGACGTAAATCGGAGTAAAGGTTTATTGTCAAAACCGAGAAGGTGTAAGAGTCAGGGTCATAAGACCAGACATAAGATAGAGTCATAATAGACCAATAAAGAATTACTTCGCTAATTGGGGAGCGCTGGAAGAACCCATGCCTGCTCTTGGGAACCGAGCACAGTCCCCGGAACGCTATTCGTCCTTGTAAATTATCCAGTTTTGCGTTCTCGAACCAGTTAGACTCGCTCGTCAACCCCACCATTGTCAGGGTGGCAAGCACGTATCTAACGGGTTGGCGAAAATTTACGATTTTCGTCTACTTTGTTTGGGCGGACGACTGCCGCGCAACCCGTTCCATCCCTCTGAGATTCTTCTCGCCCTTCGCGTTTCGGAAACATCCAGACATCCAACCGGCTATTACACTGAAACGTTTTTCAAACTCTAACATCTGTAATAACATCTCGAAACGGTAGCCGGAGAACTGTTGTTCTTTTCCCTCCGCCCCAAAAAATTGGACAAGATTTACAGTATATTTTCCATCCCCAAGAGTAAAATGTTTTCCACCGGGCGAAAAAACAACGGTTTTTCGACATAACAGAAAAACGCGAACGACTTCGTGCCGATTTTCTCTCAGCCCGTTCCATCTTTTTCAGTTACCTTTCTACAATTTTTACCGTTCCTTCCTTTGTGAAGGAAAAAAAGGGGTGACCAGGCGTTTTACGATGATATAGCGGTGCTTTATGAATTTATGCCAAGTCCTTCCGGGCTGGCACCCTTTCTCCCGCGTTCTTGACTTTTAAGGGTTATATGGCCCTTGCGGAGTCGCCGCGGCTCTCTTTTTTACTACTTCCTTCCCGGCAAACAGATTCACTCGACGCTCCTTTACCGGAGGGGACAAATTAACTTTACTACGGAGACGAAAGGCTTAGCGGTAGTAGAGTCAACGGAGATTGGGATTCCTTAACCCGTCACCGGTTTTTATGATTTTTCAGAGGAAAGGGTCGAGGCAACGTTTTTCCCTTATTTTTCTACAGCATGTGGGTCACTAAGCGCAGACCGTTACACCCATTTTCCACGTTTTTACCGTTTTTTCTAGAGACCCGAACGCTCAGGTACTGAGTTAAAGTTATTGACGATCAATCTACCCCTTGCAAATCACTTCCAAAAGAAACGAAACCCGTTCCTTTTTTCTCAGAGTCCAAAAATAGTTCTGAACCTTCTTTTAAAATAGTGGAATATACAAAAAGTGAAAGTAAATTTAAAGCTTGGCTGTTATTGTCAATTTTCTATTTTTTACTAAATTTCTAAACGTAATATTATAGTTAAATGACAAGACATTTTTTTATAATGCAAAGGAATATGGAAACTGAATGCAGAGCTTAAGGATGTATTGGCTATACAGTCAATCCCAAAAGTTTATGTACCTTAGAAAAACGCATGTCCTGTAATTAAAAAGAAATCAGACGTCAGAAGAATAATGCTAATAATAAATAGCTACGTGCTAAAAAGTATAGAAGGAAATATCCAATTAAGTATTGACGCTGACGAAAAA